>NW_026869630.1:0-86111 GCF_023558535.2 Drosophila nasuta | reverse complement strand
GTTAAATATATCACTTAATATAGTGATGATTATCTGCGATATGAATCTTTTTAACCGCTTTTAAAAATGTAAATTTTGAAAAGTGGTCTAAAATGATGAAAATGCCAATATTTCCTCGCTTCGACCTTGGAAAGGGTCCAATAAAATCAAATATAACCTTTGAAAAGGTCTCTCAGTAACGATCTGCTGACCCATTGGTGGCTTGAGAACGTGAGTTGGATATTTGCAGGTCCTGCAAGTATCACATTTCCCAATGTAATCGCGTACATCTGTAACCATGCGAGTCAGAAGAATTTCTGTCTAATCCGATCTAAACATTTTGAAACGCCACAATGTGAAGCAGATGGTTGATTGTGTGCAGCTTCTATCACACTGGTGCGTAGTTCGAGGAGGAACGACTAATTTCCAGTTAGATTCATCATGGTCGGGTGACCATTAGAAAAGTCGATACGATGATACAGGAAACCGTTTTCTATTCTATAATCCGGTGAATTTAATGCAATATATTTTGCTTTCATGGCTTGGTAGTCTGAGGACATGAGCCACCGTAAACTCGCGTGATCGGTAACTACTTTGAACTGATGTCCTTCTATATACATTCGAAACCGTTGTATGGCTAGAACGACAGCTAAGCATTCTAATTCGGTCACTGAATAATTTCTCTGAGCTTTATTGAGCTTCTTCGACATAAAAGATATTGGCCGTTCAACACCTTCTTCATCGCACTGAGCTAATACCGCACCTATGCCGTCAATGGACGCATCGCATTGCACGATAAAGGTTTTTCATAATCAGCATGAACCAACAACGGTGCTGTGCAAAGTTTACTTTTATAAGCTCAAATGCTTCTTGTGCGCTTGTATTCCAATTTAGGCTTTTGCCACGCAATAAGTCAGTTAGAGGATGAACAACCGCAGAGTATTGTGGAACGAAGCGTTGATACCAACCGGTCATGCCAAGAAATCTTCTAAGTTGTCTCTGTGTTTTGGGGACCGGGAAGTCATGTACAGCTCGAACTTTATTAGGATTAGCCTGTAAAGTACCTTCACCTACTATATATCCTAGATATTCCACTCTAACTAAACCAAATTGGCTCTTTTCGATATTAATTGTGAGAGCTGCTTCTCGCAGTCGCTCCGAAACCAGCGCTAAATGCTCTAAATGCTCTTCGAAATTAGAAGACATTACCAGTAAATCATCGAGATATACCATAGCTTGAGATTTCAACTGGTATGGAATTACTTAGTCCATTAATCGACACATGGTCTGAGGTGCGTTGCACAATCAAATGGCATTCGTTTGAATTGATATAATGACTCTATTTCGCAAAACAGAGCCTCAGATGGACGTACGAACATGAGTGACTACTCCACTGATAGGCCTGACCGAATTTCAATGTTATTTCTAATTGGAAAATTAAGTTTTCTGGTTCAGCCAATGATCTTCCTATAGAAGATTTAATATATCGTATTAATTGTCTTACGACCCAATATTTCAATGGCAACTTCGACGTATTGTATCAATTTGCCAATTTACTCTTTTCCGGTTCTGCTCTTTCCTTTTATTGGCGAGTTCATAAGACAGCAGGTCATATGAATTGGTTTCAGCTATGTAATAAGTTACGAGAACGTTATCAAGATCAAAGATCGGATCGAGATATTAAGCAGGCTATGAGACACAGAAAGCAATTAACCAATGAGACTTTTGATGACTTTCTGGATGCGATGGTGGCTATCGCAGATTCTCTCAAAACCCGTTATCAGAGTTTGATATCATAACAAAAGTCAGACATAATCTGAGATCTGATCTGAAGCACGAGTTACTGCATATGGATACACCTAGTCTAGCTATATTGCGAAGAGAATGCCATAGACACGAAGATTTCTTTAGAAACACGCGTTCGAGACAGAGTGAGAATATTTCTAGGAGAGTTGTCAATGCCATTTCTCATTTGATGGGGATTCTGATAATCAATCTGTATCAGAACCTGAATTTTACAACCCCATGACATTTCTTATCAATCACCAGATTTAAAATTTTATCGATCGTTCAAGCCATATCATGAACGCTTGCGAGATTATCGTTTGCGTCGAGCAGAAATTTTTAATGCCAACGCATTGTTTGTCAAAGAAGACGTTCTTCCTCAACGACTGAAAGCATTTTGGGAAAATAGACGAAGATTAAAATGCTTTACTATTTCCTCTATAGTGCACAAGAACAATGATATTCGTCCGTTTACACAGATTTGTATTTTCGACAAATCTTATTTAGCTCTCCTCGATAGTGGCGCTAATAAAAGTGTGATTGGATACGCTCTTGCAGAACACATTATCTCTATGAAACACAAATTTAAGAAAATTAAAGGTTTTGTTCATACTGCGGATGGTTTAAAGCAAGCTGTTGCTGGTACAGTTAGCATTCCCATCTCTTTTAATTCTAAGATTAAGGATTTCGAATTTTTGCTCGTACCGTCCATTAAACAAGATGTGATTTGGGGTATGGATTTCTGGAAGGCCTTTGACATTTCCATTTCGCCTTCGTTCACTATTAATGAGATCAAAGCTGAGTCGTCAGTTGATTCATCTGGCCTTGATCTTTCTGTGTCGCAGAGAGCTAAATTGAATTCCGTAATCGGATATTTTCCTTCATCAGAACGTGATGGCCTAGGTGAAACCTCACTCATAGAGCATAATATTGATACAGGCAATATCAAACCCATTAAGCAAAGATTCTACTTTGTCGCCAGCTAAAGAGAAGTTGCTGTGCGAGGAAGTAGATCGAATGATTAAGATAGGCGTAATCGAAGAAGATCCCACTTCGCCGTGGTCTTCTCCTGTCACGTTAGTCGTTAAACCAGGGAAGGTTCGATTCTGTTTAGATGCTCGCAAACTCAACGCGGCGACAGTAAGAGATGCCTATCCCATGCCTATGTTGATGGTCTCTTAAGTCGACTTCCTTCGGTGCAATGCATATCGAAAATCGACTTAAGAGACGCATTTTGGCAAATACGTTTGATTCGGATTCTCGTCCGAAAACTGCTTTTACAATACCCAACAAACCTCTATATCAATTTAAACGTATGCCTTTTGGTCTTACTAATGCTCCTCAGACTATGTGCAGATTGATGGATCAAGTTATACCGTATCAGTTAAAATCGCATATATTTGTATATCTTGATGATCTGCTAGTCATGTCAGCAAGTTTTGATGAGCACTTGGAGCATTTGTCTACAGTTGCTACACAATTGCATAAAGCGGACTGACGATAAATGTCGGAAAAAGTCAGTTTGGTTTACGCCAAGTAGATTATCTTGGATATATTGTAGGAGAAGGTACTCTCCAAATAAACCCTAACAAAATACAAGCAGTGGATGAGTTCCCAGCTCCAAAAACACGGAAACAACTAAGAAGATTTTTAGGTATGACTGGATGGTATCAGCGATTCATTTCCCAATATTCGACAGTCATATTTCCCTAACTGAATTATTAAAAGGAAAATCGTATGAATGGAATGACGTAGCTCAAGTGGCCTTTGATGAAATCAAACGCAAGCTGTGTACTGCTCCATTTCTAATTCATCCGAATTATTCAAAGCCATTCGTTGTACAATGCGACGCTTCATCTTATGGAGTAGGCGCTGTATTAGCTCAAGTGGATGAATCGCTTATATGTCCAAAAAGCTAAATAAAGCTTCACGAAACTATACAGTGACTGAGCTTGAATGCTTAGCGGTTGTTCTTGCAATAAAAAATTTAAAATGTATATCGAAGGACAGTCTTTTAAAGTCGCAAGCCTACGTTGGTTAATGAACCAATCAGACTTGAGTGGGAGGCTGGCTCGATGGGCAATTAAATTAGAGGGCTTTTCTTTTGATATTGAACACAGAAAAGGAAGTGAAAATGTAGTAGCTGATGCACTTTCTAGATCCTTCGAAGAAGTGACAGAAATCGCAGCAGTAGAGTTAGAACTGTTCCCGGAAATAAATCTCGATTCCGATGCCTTTCAATCACCTGAATATTGTAAGTTAAGAGATAGCTATCAAGAAGCTGCTTTACCTGATTTTCAAGTAATCGACCAATTCATTTATCATCGACCAATTCTATTTAAGCCGAGCTACTTCCAAACCGGAGAAGAACTTTCACAGTTACGAGCTTGAAGCTTTAGCTGTTGTGGAATCGTTGGAGCGATTTAAATACTATGTATATGGTAAAAGCTGAAAGTTGTTACAGATTGTAATGCACTGAAAACGTCAATGGAGAAACGAGAGCTTATACCCCGGATTGCTAGATGGTGGCTGCGTATTCAAAAATTTGACATAGACATAGTTCATCGCGCTGGAACACAGATGGGTCATGTGGATGCACTAAGTCGAGCACCATTCGAAGATCATCATGAGATGGATACAGCATGCTTAAAGATCTCAAAACCATAATTGACGAAGCTGATTGGTTATTTTCTATACAGCTGCAGGACGAGAAAATCAGAAAAATTGTTGCCGATATGAAATCAGAGAAGAAATCGGAGACCGACGATGAGGATTTGGAGTATGAACCACCCCGAATCTCGCGAGGACGCGTCGATGTGTCAGGAGAGGCCGACTGTGAACAACGGACAAATTAGCCAGTGTTCATAAGCCCTGAGTTATCGGTATCGATACTGCATGCAGTATTGGTATCGCGATATTTGCTAAAAATACTTAAATAAATATCGATAATCAATACGAGTAGTTGTAAGCACGCACTCGAGCAAGAAGCAAGTTACCGGAAAATATTATAATTTTAAAATGTTAAAACACATCAACTCAATTATCCAAATAAACCTACAAATACACTCGAAGGCCTATTAATTCCTCCCAAACCCCCTCTCACACACAGAGTTTTTATGATATTAAATATTTCCGCTTTATTCGCGAACAAAGTGTTAAATCAAGCGCCTTGTCCCACTGTAAGCCTGCTCAGCCTAACTGAGCAGTTACATTTAGACTCAATCTTGCGCTCTTATACCCGCTACCCATAGGTAGAAGGGTATTATAACTTTGTGCCGACAGGAAATGTATGTAACAGGTAGTTCCGACCCTATACAGTTTAGTTATAAGCTTTCGCTCAACTTTTGTTTTCCTTTAACTACTAATGTCGGAATAACCGGCTATAGTAGGTATGATTCTTGAAAATTTGGTAACAATCAGATAAAAATTGTCTGAGTTATTAAAGAAATACTTTTGTATGGGCAAAAACGCCTACTTACTAGGGGTCTTAGTTACTTTGTCTGACAATCTGGTATATTGTGCCGTTAATTTGCGCATCAGCAGCCTTCAAAGTGTCTTGTCTTTTTGCTCCCAACAACAATAAATATTTTTTCGATTTTCGTAATTTTACATGGCGCCCGAGCAGGGACTACAATAAAACTTTGTTGATTTGTTAATTAAACATAAAGAAAATTCAATTATTGCAATTGATAAGTTTAATTAATTTCACACCTTGTTGGCAGCTGAGTGCGTATAAGTACAAACACATTCGTTTGCGTTGTTTCGTTGCTGGCCTTTTGGATTTATGGATCAATCAGAAGTCAACAGCTCTTCTGATGAACAGGTAACAGTGTCAACAACTGGAAAACTTTGTTAATAACTTTGGACCTGGTGACATTCATTGTGATTGTTTCCCAGTTCAGACTGTTATATCTTGTATTAAACAAGAGTCCAGTTGCCTGACACTGATTATTGAATTGTAGTGAACAATTGATGCAACACACATAAGTGAAATAAATCCAAGTGCCGAAACATTCGAACCCCTCGCAACTATATGATTATGCTTTCAGGTTCTTTATATTACATTGAGTTACAATAATAGCACCCGCGCATAATTTCAGTTAGTTTTCGCTCTCTTTATTTGGTAATCTTCGATCTCGCTTGCCTTATAAGTTTCGCTCTCGCTTTGTTCGATCATCTTCACTCTCGCTTGCTTAATAAGTTTCGCTCTCGCTTTGGTCGATCATCTTCGCTCTCGTTCGATCGTTTTCGCTCTTGCTTTGATTGTTCGGCGCCGCTCAAACTAACATTGAAGCTACGCTCACTGTTGAGTTTGACATTAGAAACATTCTCTTGAGTTCTTGCATTGGTGTTTCGCTTAATAGTAGAGTGTGTTTTCTCTTTGCTTAACTTGCACAACCCAGAAACATACACCAAGTCGCAATGTCGAAAGATAAAGGGAAGACTGAATTAAATCAAACCGTGATTGAAAATTGCCATAGTGCAAAATTAACGCTGTTATTTTCTAGATTATCAAAGCTAGAAGAAAGTATTGAGAGGCTTAGATTAACAGTGTTAAATGAAACAGGTTCCATCAATAAAATTGAGATCCAATGTCGTTTGGATATACTAAATAAATACATTGCAGATGCCATGGAGTTGCAATCTGAAATTGATGGCATTGACCCGGACAATTCTAGCTGCTTCCTTAGAAGAATTATGCATTAAGATAATGTCGTTGTATCTGATTAGTTTGAAGGAGCCCGATTCGGACCGAGTGGCTCAGCCAGCATCGCCAATAAAAGGAAAGAGCAGAACCGGAAAAGAGTAAATTGGCAAATTGATACAATACGTCGAAGTTGCCATTGAAATATTGGGTCGTAAGACAATTAATACGATATATAAAATCTTCTATAGGAAGATCATTGGCTGAACCAGAAAACTTAATTTTCCAATTAGAAATAACATTGGAAATTCGGTCAGGCCTATCAGTGGAGTAGTCACTCATGTTCGTACGTCCATCTGAGGCTCTGTTTCTCGAATTAGAGTCATTAGCTCTTGGCACATTGTCAGGAATCTCGTTATCCCATTCGAGCTGTGACTCGTCTCGAGATCCTCTTCGAAAGGAAGAAAGATTCAAGTTACGTAAAGCCGTGTTAATTTGCTCAGACACTGCTGCAGCAAAACTTGTTCTATGAGCTTCTAAAGAACTTGATATCATTTGTTGAATGTGATCCTCATTACTCCCATTGCTAATAGGAACGAATCTACCCGAGTCTCGCCTAGTTGCAGCACCAACTGATTGGCGTGTATTTTGGGTGTTTCTATTGGTCGACCTAGTTACTGGACGATTTCTTGGAATAGCTCCGGCGGGATTATTACTCGCACCTCGAGGTCTACCCAATGTGGTTCGTGAATTGGAACCTGCCATACGTGACAAATTCTCGGCACTATGTGTAAGAGTACATGGCTGCCTACAATTTGGACAAGTGGTATTACCATTTAACCACTCTGACAAACAAGAACTATGAAATTTATGTTTACACCGTGTTTCGGTATAAGCTGTTTCAGAATTGACGTCGTTGCAAATAGTGCAGAGAATGGATTCTTGGGCCACGTTGCTTAACGAAACTAAATCCTCTGTACTACGCATAACTGCCATAATGAAAATTGTTAAATTCGGAAAATAATATTCAACAATATTATTATATAACAACAGCAATAAAATAATATTCAACAATATTATTTAAATTCAGAAAATAATATTCAACAAAATTATTTATTCTCTCTCAAAAATCTTTTAATTGGGACTTATCTTTTTATTACTTGTTGCATAAAACAAATATATATATCCTGCAATATGTAATAGGCCGCTTGTCGTATCTGAAATTGACTAAGCCTAAAAGTATGCAACATTTTTTTCCTTCTTTTTCTGTACACATACCTATTTCTATCTATTATTTATTAAATTAAATAAATAATATATGTGTATTGTCGTATTTAATTTGTATTATTTAATTTGTTTAGTTGTATAAAATAATTTGTAGTCTGAGAAAATGGTACTCAATGTCTTGTCATGTTTTGTTCTGAGAAGCGGAGCTTTATTTACAAATGAGACTGAAAGCTCCAAAAATAGCGCCATCTATTGGTGGACCACGATACATGCAAGCATGAATTGCTAGATCAGCTGATCGTGTTAAGTCCAGACCACAATAGACAAGCGATTACCTTTTTGAGTAGGATTAATTGTCAAATTTCCGAAAAAAGGTTTTTGTTGTTGGTTTTGGCTGGAAGAAAAATGGTTAGCAGGTTATGTGCAGAACCTAAGTAAAAAATAGTTGAGAAGTGCATGTGCTTTAATAATAAAAAAAAAAGGAAAAAGTACATCAGTGAAGTGGTTGGTGTAGTCAGATGCTTAAAACGTACTTGTGAGTATACAAAGATACTTCATTGTATAATTGTTATACTGAGTCGTTAATCTGGTCATCTTCTTTTTTTTACAAAAGTGCACCTTGCCGTCCACTTGTAGCTGTTTGTCCACTAGAGGAATTTGTCAACTGACGTAAATAAACCAAGTGCCGTTTTCCAGATTAGGGTAAATATTTGTTATACGTATATTTAGTTTTTTGTTGTTCTAAGTTTAGTTTTGTCTATTTATTTTTAGATTCGGCACCCAGTTATAATTGATATAAAACCCAGTATTAATTTATATAACACCCGGTATAAAGCTGAATATAATGACCCAGTTATAATTTATGTCAAACCCGGTATTAAGCTGAATATAATGACCCAGTCATAATGTATATAAAACCCAGTGTGTAAATTATAATAACCCAGTGTGTAACTTATAATAACCCAGTGGTAGAATTTTAAATTAATTTAAAATGAAACTTCAACACACACACAACTGCTTGATTAACGGCCAACCACCAAAAGCTCCAAGTCGCAGCTGTGCTGGACACAACAGCTGTCTGGGCAACGCAAACAGATGAGCTGTTGCTAGCTGCAGACGCTCATTGAGCACAGGAGAATTGCTTCCCAGCAGGTTGTGTTTCTACTGCAAAACACCTGCGTCCGGCCGCCTTGCGATCTCCGTTGGCTATTTGCTCCGCACTTGTGGTGGCATCGAGGCCGAGTATCTGCGTCACCCAGGAGGAAGGCGAACGGCTGACTAGCAGCTTATTTTTTTTTTGTTTGTTTGTTTATTATTGTTAATTTACGTTATGTTGTTTAACTATGCATCTATAAGTGATAGTCCATCAATGTTGTAAGTGTAATATGATGTGGCGAGAAAGTTGAACCAACAACTTTTCTGGGTCCTTCATAATACAAGTACCACTATACTATTGTATAAAATAGAAATGGCAATCATTTAAGAAGGCATGTAAGGCAACACCTATAGGCAAAATATCTTTGTAAAATTGAATTTAGTTATAAAAATTAATGTTTTTGTATTGCCTGAAAAGCATGTAAAACCATACTTGCATACATTTGTATGTATGCATGTTTGTTTTGATCGACGCTACCGGTCATAGCAAGCAGCTTTCATGCAGGCGCAAAAGCTCGCAATTATTATTATTCCCCACAGATACACCACAGACAGGCACCAACACAAGGAAAGATCTTTCTGCGTGGGAGTCTCTAATGTATGTAAGTCTGTTTCACTCTAACTAATTAATAATACATGAGCTACAGCTAAAGCTTCCCTTTTGCTGGTGGTCCATCTGACCATAGCGCTGCTACAGCTGTCTGCAGTCCCAGCGGTCAGTGACCTTGCGAGACTGGCAATAGCAAAACATTTCATTGAGTGACAGCCATCAGCTGATCCTCATTTTTACTTGCATCTAGTGTTTGCCTATATTCGGTGTGATAGTCTAACATTGCATTTCTAAATGAACCTAAACTAGTTCATTTTAGCTAATTTTTTTTCCTTCTCTTAATTTAATCAACATTTAAATGCTAAAATAATTATTTATATTATAATTATGCTAGAACATATTTTATATTTATAGGTTAATTATTTTTTAGTATTTATTTATTTATTCTTTCCTTTTTTTGCCATATTTAAATACTTTCTGCCTCATACACACTTACTATGTTTGTCCGTTAAATTATTTATTTATTTATTTTTCTTGTCATTTCATAATGTTGTTAATATTCAAATTATTTTTGCTATCTGTTAATAAATTAAGTATGTCCGCTTAATTGCCTATTTTTATTTGGAACCATGCCTAACCAAGCAGGAGTAGGTTAGCCGAACCAATGTCTTTTAGGGATCCTGCCAACTTTTTAGTTTTTGGCAATGAATGCAGGATCATGGTAGGGTGGGCGTCTGCACACAATAACAGCTGTGTTGCAACAGAGAGTGGCTCCGTCTCCTTGGTTAACCTACCTTCCTCTCCTTCCCTTTCTCGTCTCTTTCACTATTGTTTCATGTAACCTTCCCATTGCACTCCTTCTTCTCTGTCTTCCCATATGTACGCGAATTTTAAATGTATTATTATTATAAGTGGTGCGTCCTATTAGTTGGCCTTGAACCCCATGCTATCTGAGCAAAGCCCGGAGAAGCCAGCGCGTACGCCACGCTAATAAACCCAACACCAGCACCAGACGAATATTACACTAGTGATTCGTTACAAATACTTCTTAGTAAATGAACTGAATCTTTGATTAGTTGATGAAGGAAAAGAGGAACTTGCCGAAATAATCCAACAAGAGCAATCTCAATTTTCTCACTCATTCAAACAGAATATAAAACTTACTGATAACTGAAATCTATCACTTGGTTTAGATCAACCTGAGGTTAATTCTAACATTCCAGAGTGATAAGATGACAAGTCGAATAAGCTTTAGAGACTACTAACTATGGTTAGTATTATATTGGCCAACTTGATTGATTATTGGTTAGGCTCCACGAAAATTAGCAGACTACCTACACTTCCGAATAATCAAACAGCTGACACACTGCACTACTAAAGATTTGGATGGCGGTTGAGGAAGGAAATGGGAATATGAAAAAGGTAACCGGAAGCGCGGGGATGCGATACCTAGATTCTGGATCGCTAATTGGTTGGACATTTTATTCTAACACAACTCCGGCTCAACGTTCGGGCACCATTTTATTAAATGGCGACTCCATTTAGAGCGCATTTTTTTGTATTACTATCTCCGGCTCCACGTTTGGGCGCCATTTTATTTATATAAATGGCGACTCCATTTAGAGCGCATATTTTTGTAATACTATCTCCGGCTCCACGTCTGGGCGCCATTTTATTTATGTAACGAACACGTCTTGGGCGTCGTCTTATAATAAGAGGACCCGTTGAGTGGGCAGCAAACTGGAAGCATACTCTGCCTACATTGTCGACTAAAGCTCAGGGAAAGTGGGGTGGGTCTTTTGCCACCTAGTAAGCTACCGTGCCACACAGATAAAAGAAGGTAGACAGAGTTAAGACGGGAACAGACAGGATAGACTATCAACCGATAGACCGGTTAAGAAGTATATGCATTCAATATATAAATATGAAGAACGAAGATGGTTATGTTCTTCTTCTTTACCCTCCCAACCTGTAAAAGCTTCTGGCTCTATGCCTTTACCCAATTTAAGCAACAACAAGTAATATCAGGTGCCCATTACTTTATAATTTATTTCGACTTCATGATTATTCAAAGAGATTAATACCAAAAGAATTCAAAAATACTATAATGCATGTACATAACTTCATTTTATGCATTATTTGCCTACTATATTAATTTTGCCTAGTACTTCCTAATAGGATGGGTATGAATATAATACTAATAAGAATAATAATAACAAAAATAATAGCTGTCATATACAAATTACAAACGATTTTTGTGCGGCTATGCCGTACTTACACATACTCATTATACGCTGATTTTTATACTGCATCGATATCGACAGGCCTGTGATGATTGATGAGTTGATGAGCTGGGTGAACTTCAAAAGGATTAGAATATATAACAGCTTTGATGTAATATTATATACATACCATACCCATCTGAGGACTTACTATTGGATTATATTTAACTTAAAATATAATACTAAATATAAAATTTAAATTTAAATTCAAATATGAATTATATTTCAATACTATTTTTAATTGAATTTACGTTATATTGTTGAACATTTTGTATGGACAAGAAAAATTGTATACGAGAAAAGAAACGGCAACCAAGGCGACAGTGAGTGCAACAGCACTATCGGCGGCGTCAGGAGCAGCAACGAAAATCAGCAGTGGCCTCCAGTGACATTCGCACTGTCAACACAACATCCAATCAGTGATACGACGACGAGTGGTGCGGGATCGGCAACACATAGCAGCGAGTCGTAGCAACGAGTCTGCGAAACGCGCAGCCTCAGCAGGGCATGGTGCACTTCCACGATGATAATGAGAAGTGACAACGATCAGCTCTATGCTAATCCGTTCTCTCTCAAAAGGGTTTATCAGACGCTTGTGTTCCTTCTGGAACCGTTTTAGCAACGCATGGCGTCGCTTCTACAGCCTCTTGCTGTCCTCGGCGTCACTAAACTGGTGACTCAAGTGCAAATATCTAGGCGTATGGTGGCAACTCCCTTTGCAAAGTTGTTGCCACGCCTTTTGGCGCGGGGCCTCTGCAGTTGCAGATCAGTTGATGTGTGCTGTACTGTGGTCGTTGCCACGTGATTGCACACACAATATCCTACACCAGGAAAAACGTACTAATTAGAATTATGAAATGTGGTTTTCTCGCTACGTACCTTGTAAAACCAAGAAGAGGGCCAAAGAAAATAAAAACAATGCACTTTGAAAAGTGCGCACTCCCGAACAACACCAATAAAATATATATATAATATTATGACGGATGCCGTCAGATTTATTTTAATATTTTGCTGCGGCACACTATCTTTGTAGCTTTCGAATTGAAAAGAGATGGTCTAGCCTAGATTAAGCGGGAATATCGATATTGCTTGATTAATCTAAGTTAGATATCGATATTATTTAATACGATACGTGAATGGCAAAAGTGATCCTGCCAACTCACTGCAAATATTCGATAGATAATTAATAATATACTAACATCTGTTGGCGAGTGCATCAATCATCGAATGCAGATGTTATCGCGAGCAGCTGTTAGCTTGCACAACAGTCGCGTCGCAAATATCGATACCGCCATACAATTCAAATTCAAACTGCAATTAACGGACATTGCTCACCCCTACAAACTGCTCGCTTAACTTCTGTGACATGTGGCTCAAAGTTTAGCGTGAGATGAGCGCTAATGATAACATCTTGTCCCAATAGGAAATCCTCCTGTAACAGATCGTCGTCTGCTAGATATACTTTGGCTGTGACCACTTCTCCTTCGATGTCCATGTCCACAATGATCGCTTCTGTGAGGATACATGAACCCCCGCAAATGCCTCTTATTTGCATAGAACATTTGTAGCGTTCAGCGTTGATTTTCTTGGCATCAGATTGGCGCATGATACTAGCCTGGCTCCCTGTATCAATGAAGGCGCTATACTCGTGTGAATTTATCAAGATTTTTCTGATGAAAAGTTTGTCATGATTGGTGGCTCCTAAACGCATTGTATTCGCAGATTGACGAGCTCCGTTTGGCTCATGAAATTTGTTGCATTTATTACAGCGCAGCTTTTTCTTTTCCTTGGTGCACGAATTAGCAAAGTGTCCCAACTCTCCGCAGTTGTAACACTTCAGGGTTTCCCTTGATTTTGATGACTTTACATCGCTGTCCGGCTTTTGCTCGAAGTTGCTGCCCTTTGGTAAGAATTCTTTTTGTTGTGCTCGGTCGACCTCTGTTTACAAAATAAGATTCAGCTGCATCACGAAGTTGCTTCATTGACGAGAAGTGAATCGCTGCAATACTGTTTTGAAGTTATCGGTGCTGTAGTCCTGATCTTACATATCTAATAATAGCGGCTTCGCTTATCTGGTACCGCACCCCAAGGGCGGACATCCTGAAACAGAACTCCTTGACCGTCTCCTTTGATCGTCTGGTTGCATTTGCCATAGTAAAATGAACTTCTGCTTCGTCTGGGTTTGCTCCGAACTCATCCTGTATAGCTTCCGCAAAACTATTCCATGTCGTGTGGAGAATAGGTGAGGAATCGAGCCACATCTTGGCTGGTCCCTTTAGTCGTGTGTATATTGCGAGTAACACAAATTTCTCGTCCCATTGATACGCATCAACCACTTTGATGACTCGATCAATGAACTGGTTTACGGAAATGGCGTTCTCATCACTTGGATCAAACTCCGGCAATGTGTTTGCAATTTCTTTCACCGATGCTTGTCTCATGACCTGTCCAATGTGTCTGTTATCATTGTTGATATTTTCGGGTTCCACTTCAATGATTTGCTGCTGTTGATTGTTTGCCATTGATGCTTCTGCATTTTGCCTTTGCATTGCGACTAGCTAACCCATCATATTCGTCAATGCTTTCATTTCATTTTGCAATTGTGAAATTGCCGCTGATGGTGACGTCATCGCTTCTTCTTGCTGCGTAGAAAGCCCAGCCGTTACTGGCATCTCTACTTCTTCCGATTGCTCAAATTCTATTAATCTTAGAATTAATTCAGCTCGGGTGCCTGAGCATGACAAATTTCTAGCTCGTAGCAGGTACCTTAACTCGTCTACTTTGAGTCCATCTATTTTCGTCATTTTTCCAAATTCGATCGTCTCTCTGACTTTGTGTTTACTATTTGCGCAATTCCGTTGCATGTGTGCAAGCGAGACAACTGCTAAGTATTTCACAACGTTGGCGTCTGTTTGCGAATTTCACCACAACTTTTCGTATACACACAAGCCTTTTGTATGTACATATGTCTTCAGGGTCACACAGATTCCTGAAATCGTCTCTTGCTTCCACAGGTTCACTAAGATTCCTGATCTCTCTATGTTGAATTCGTCTGCCGCGTGGAAAAGGAACACATCCGTAATTTGCAATATACGTTGTCACATAGACCTTTGGGAACACATCCCATTACAAACTTTCCATGCCGACAATTCTTCTTGCTTTTGTGAGTTTTCAGCACCATTCTTCGTTTCACACATCCAACCTCAAGAATCCCACTTCTGTACTGTGAGAGGGGTTTGGGAGGAATTAATAGGCCTTCGAGTGTATTTGTAGGTTTATTTGGATAATTGAGTTGATGTGTTTTAACATTTTAAAATTATAATATTTTCCGGTAACTTGCTTCTTGCTCGAGTGCGTGCTTACAACTACTCGTATTGATTATCGATATTTATTTAAGTATTTTTAGCAAATATCGCGATACCAATACTGCATGCAGTATCGATACCGATAACTCAGGGCTTATGAACACTGGCTAATTTGTCCGTTGTTCACATGTGATTTTTCATGGCGCCACCGGGTGGACTCTAATTGTTGTTGAACGCGAGTGATTTTCATTTGACGAATATGACGAGTTAAAAGAGATTTGCATTTCTGCAAAGGCAAGGCTGAATGCGGTGGTGAAATCGTTGACCGATACTTCATCCGCCAATATAGTATATCGATTCAGCCGATTGCCGCTCCTCGTACCCGTCTGCCTAAACTGTCATTGCCAAAGTTCAGCGGAAAGTATTCCGAATTTAAAAATTTCATAAGTTTGTTTGAGACTCTTGTTGACAATGACCATTCAATTCCGCGCATTGAGAAATTCAATCATCTCATTTCTTGTCTCTCTGGTGAGGGTCTTGGAACGGTGAGAGCGTTTCAAGTCACCGAGGACAATTATGAGAAAGCAATGGCGAGTTTGAAAAGAGTATATGACATGATTGTCTGATATTTAATGAAAATATCACTGCTCTTTCAATTTGCCAAAGATTTCGCAGCCCTCCGTTTCAGCGTTGCGAAACTTGATTGGCACTGTCTCTGCGATATACGGATCTTTGTTGTCGATAGGTGATGATAAGAAGATTGCAAATGCAATCCATATTCACCAAAGCTGATGCAATGACAAAGAAGAAGTGGGATGAGCAGCTAGATTACACGAAGATTCCATTATGGAGTGAGTGTGAAACTGTGCTTAATCGTCGATATCAGCACTTGTCAGCTGAGAATTCGACAAAGTCCGATAGTCAAGACGTTTCCGCTAAACAGCTTAATAAAAGCTCGTTTTCGTGTACGACGCTAAAAGATAAGATTGATCAAAAGACTCAAATATGCGTATATTGCAATTCCGAAGATCATTCCATCATGAGTTGCTTGATGCTTGCTGCCTTGGCAGTTAAACAGAGATTTGACTACCGGAAAACATCTGCATTATGCATAAATTGTCTTCGGAAGGGTCACACTGTCGCCAAATGTAAGGCAAAAAGTGTCGTGTGTGCAGCCGTTCACATCATACGTCGCTGCACATATATTCTGCGACTACAAATAGTAGAGTACCACCCTCGAGTCTCTCCGCTGTTGAGCCTGATCGTCCATCCACTTCGCATGCGATGCATGCGACCGTGTCGGATAAAGTGATCCTGACCACAGCAGTCATCAAAATAAAGACGAATTCAGGCGATTTCGTCTTAGGACGAGCTTTGCTGGACTCTGGGTCACAAATTAATTTTGTGACTGAGGAACTAGCTCAGCGGCTGCATTTGCGTAGAGAAGACTCGTGCATCAGCTTGCTTGGCATTGGTGAATCCAATTCTCAAGTTAAGAAAAAGATACACACAATGGTGAAGTCGCGAGTTGGCTGCAATGAATATGCGATCGATTTATGGATCCTCAAATCGATCTCAGGTTATCGGCCAGATCACACTGTAAATGTCAGTGACTGGAAGATACCTGACAATATTCAGCTAGCGGATCCCTATTTCTTCAAACCGCAGAAAATTGATCTTATCGGCGCTGAAACATTCTTTGACCTATTGTCCGTTGGCCAAATCAAGCAAGGTCCAGAGTGTCCAATCCTCCAAAAGACAAGCCTTGGTTGGATTGTCTCGGGGCGGTACACTCCTGGTGAAAAATCTCACCAGGAGATGACTGTCAATCTGAGCTATCAGGAAGAAAATTTGAGCTCGATTGACAACACCTTGCTGAAGTTTTGGACTGTCGAAGATGTGCGCTCTCCCTTCAAAGTCCTTTTCGCTGAACAACAAAGTTGTTAAGATCATTTCACAAATAATGTGAAAAGATTGCCGTCTGGTCGTTTGAAAGTAAGACTGCCGTTTAAATCAGATTCGCACCAGCTTGGGTGCTCATTTGAAGTTGCTAAACAGCGGTTTTGTCGCTTGAAAAATGCTTAACTCGAGATCCCGAGTTAAAGCGAATGTACTTGGAATTTATGGAAGAATATGTAGAGATGGGCCACATGACCGAAGTGAGTCACATCCTTCCAAGTACTCCACACTATGTTATTCCGCACCAATGTGTATTACGATCCTAAAGCACTTCGACAAACCTGAGGGTCGTATTTGATGCTTCGTGTCGCACTTCGAAACATAAGGCGTTGAATGACATTCTTATGGTCGGGCCGACCATTCAAGAAGAGCTGTTTTCGACTCTGCTTCGTTTTCGATTGCATAAATATGCATTAACGGCCGACATCAAAAGATGTACCGCCAAGTTATGGTGCACGAGGCAGATCGAAACTATCAGCTCGTAGTGTGGAGAAAAGACCCATCAGACTCGTTGAGATTATTCAGATTAAATACTGTAACATATGGCACTGCGCCAGCGCCATTCTTGGCCATCGGTGTTTGATCTGAGCGAGATGGCGAAATCCTCGCATCCCATGGCAGCTGAAGTTATCAGGCAAGATTTCTACGTTGACGATATGTTGACTGGTGTCCCATGCGTTGAGGACCTGAAAACAATTAAGTCTGAAGTGTCGCAGATACTGCTAGGAGCAGGTTTTGAACTTGCGAAGTGGTTCTCGAATGCTCCTGGGTTCTCCGCATCAGACAGTACACCAAAGCCGATAACGATCTCCGAGACTGACGCAACAAAGACTCTAGGTGTGATTTGGTTGCCAAATGAAGACGTGTTCCAATTCCGGATCGACGATTCATTCATGGGTCTTAAAGCGACAAAACGGAACATTCTCTCGGTGACATCGCGGTTATTCGATCCGCTTGGCCTATTGAGTCTCTTAACTATAAAAGCAAAGATACTGCTTCAAGAGCTCTGGCTTAAAAGTTGGAGTGGGACGAATCCATACCATTGAGTTTGGATACATCGTGGCAGCAATTGAAGTCAAATTTGACACAATTGCAAAACATAAAAGTGCCACGATATTTGTTCACAGAGCCTACGTCACCGATAGAGATACATAGCTTCGCCGACGCCTCAATAAAAGCGTACGGGGCGCGTATTTACGTTCGTACGCATACTGCAGAAGGTTGTAAAGTATCATTACTAACCTCAAAGTCAAAAGTAGCTCCCCTCAAGACTAAGACTCTTCCTAGACTTGAGTTGTGTGCAGCTCACCTTCTTGCAGAACTCTGCCACCGCATCCGAGGGCTGATCCGATCACCAATTGAACGGACGGTTCTTTGGTCAGATTCGGAAGTTACTCTTCATTGATCCGGTCACATCCTTCCACTCTCGCGACATTCGTGTCGAATCGAGTTGCCGAGATTCAAGAGTGGTCAGAGAGCGTGGAATGGCGTCATGCTCCAACTAACCAGAACCCCGAAGACATTGTATCGAGAGGTTGCGATGTGTCTGAACTGTGCGAGTCAATGTGGTTTAGTGATCCGTCATTCTTGAAGGAACCACACGACGCATGGCCAGTTGTAACGAACACGTTTAGGGCGTCATCTTATTATGAGACAAGTGAGCAGCAAACTGGAAGCATACTCTGCCTACATTGTCGACTAAAGCTCAGGGAAAGTGGGGTGGGTCTTTTGCCACCTAGTAAGCTGCCGTGCCACACAGATAAAAGAAGGTAGACAGAGTTAAGACGGGAACAGACAGGATAGGCTATCAACCGATAGACCGGTTAAGAAGTATATGCATTCAATATATAAATATGAAGAACGAAGATGGTTATGCTCTTCTTCTTTACCCTCCCAACCTGTAAAAGCTTCTGGCTCTATGCCTTTACCCAAATTAAGCAACAACAAGTAATATCAGATGCCCATTACTTTATAATTTATTTCGACTTCATGATTATTCAACGAGGTTAAGACCAAAAGACTTCAAAAATACTTTAATGCATGTATACAATTTCATTTTATGCATTATTTGCCTACTATACTACTTTTGTCTAGTATTTCCTAACAGGATGGGTATGAATATAACACTACTGTTTACGTGGGGCGCTGAAAAGTTCCAAAGTTTCTTCCCGTAGAAATGAAAACACTCGCGGTTAATATTTACTATTATATATATTTAAACTTTCGGGTTATTAGTTACAAAACGAATAGAGAGAGGGGTTATTGGGGTGACCGCTTGTCATCGAAAGTAGATCAATACTGGAGAGGCAAAATGCCGACGGCCCATGCGAGTGATGGAGAGGCCCAAGGCCCCTGGCAACGACTCGCTGATGCGGCTTACTGGACAACACGGATCTAAAAGCACTCGCGCTTTGAAAGCCGCCGTCCCCGTCTAGCCTGATCGCCGCGGTGGGGAGTATACTGACTCCATTGCACTGGAAAGTGCCGTCAGTGTTTAGGCGGGCTAGGCACGGGTCTGGTGCGTGGGTGAGTGGGCCTGTGGATGCCGGCCTGGGAAACGTTGACATGGGACGTCGTTGGTGGTTCTTCTCTGGAGGGTGCCGGGTGGTCGCGTCGGCCCCTGGGTTGGCGCGAGTGACCGGTGCCATAGGTGCAGAGGAAGAATTCGTCTTCGTCCGGGATCGTTGAGCTGAAAGACGTTTCGAGTGGAGTCCTGTCACAGGACCAATGGCGAAGGTTCGTTCGACGGAAAGTCGAGCCGAAGGTGTCGAGACAGATTTAGAATTGGGGCCTAACAAAGGCTTGCGTTTAGAGGACCGTTCGACGGACAGTCGAACCGAAGAAGGATCAGAGTGGGGTCCCGTCACAGGACCATTCAAAACTGAAATAGGTGTAGAGGAGGGTCCTGTCACAGGACCATTCTTAGGGGTTCGTTCGACGGACAGTCGAGCCGAAAAACTGAAATAGATTTGAAGGGGGTCCTGTCGCAGGACCGATCGTAGGAGTTCGATCGGACAGTCGAGTTGAAAAGGACGAGATAGAGTTAGAAGTGGATCCTGACCGGCCCAGTGTCGGTCTGGTCTCTTGACCAATGAGGGTCCCACAAACGTTCGGACGAGAGCCGCCGAGAAGAACGGATGGGAGGATATCTGCGCCTAAAAGCACGTCTATCTGCGAACTCTCATAGAACTTGGGGTCGGCCAGCGGGATGCTTGGCAGATTGTCGAGGATGGTTTGTGGGACAGCGCATGAGGGCAGTTTTCCTGCTAATTGAGGAAGGACGAATGCCGATGCCTCAATCTGCAGATCTGGTCGCAACGGGGAGCCAATTAGGAATTGGCAATGCTTTCGGGGCTGGGCTGCTACAACTTGAGTAAGCCCAGGGACGTGGGCTTGAAGGGATGTGTATGGCATCCTCAAGCGCTTGAACAATCGTTCAGAAATGAAGGTAGCCTCTGATCCAGAATCGATCAGAGCCCGTGCTGTGTGCCGAATGCCGTGATGGCAAATGTGTACAACAGCTGTACTCAGCAGAACACCTTGTGTGTTAACTTGCCAGGAAAGATTGCACATTAGCTGACTGGGAAGGAGTGGACTGTATATTAGGAGTGGGATTAGTGACTGTCGGCGTCGGGTTGACTCGATGCAAGAGTGTATGATGACGACCCTTGCACGTAAAACAGCTGGGCGCACTTGTGCACTCGGCCAGGACATGGCCTCGTGCGAAACAGTTCAAGCACAGCTTCTGTTGCATGATATGGTTGACCCTTTCATTGACACCCATCTGAAGAAATCGAGGGCACAATCGAATCGGATGGTTCTCCCGGGAACAGAAATTGCAGGTCTGGGTCTTAATGATCACCCTACTCTCAAAAGAGTTGACCTGCCTGGAGACGGGGCCTTCTTGGGTGAGGCTCTTGGAACCGTCGGAGCGTTCGTGCTGGATGACACCTCCGCTATCGCTTCTAGGGTGCGATGGCGCTCTAGAAGAAAAGCGTTCATGTCAACCCACGTTGGAATATCGCTCTTGTTTTGGATTGACTGTTCCCAAAGAGAAAGGGTCAACTTGGGGAGCCTCGAAGAACACAAGAAAACCAGGATGCAATCCCAATTCTCTACGTTGATCTTCGAGTGCTCTAAGGCTGTCAGACACCCTTGAATAGTGCTCTGCAGCTCCAGAATAGAGGAACCCGACTCTTGCCCAATGGCGGGCAAATTGATATTGGAATCCTTTGCACAATATGACGAAAACCAAAGGGCGGACGACCGTGGAAATGATAGGAAAGAGGAAACAACGTTTGTGGTACTTATCTGCGGAGTAGGCTGGAGTAGCGATGATGAAAAAATATCCGGCTCGAAGGACCAAATGTTTACGTGGGGGCGCTGAAAAGTTCCAAAGTTTCTTCCCGTAGAAATGAAAACACTCGCGGTTAATATTTACTATTATATATATTTAAACTTTCGGGTTATTAGTTACAAAACGAAGAGAGAGCGGGTTATTGGGGTGACCGCTTGTCAACGAAAGTAGATCAATACTGAGAGGCAAAATGCCGACGGCATTTTGCAGATCTAGCGCCGAGCCCTTGCAAAGCTCGGCTCTGCGGTGGAGAGTTGTGGGAGAGAGAGAAGTTGAGAGCACTGGATCTTGAGTGCTTTAGCTCCCACTATAAACTAATAACCCAAACTGGGACTGCTAGCCTCTTTAACGTAAACATAAACAACCAAGCTTTGCTAGCTTCTTTAACGTAATTATAAACAACTTAGACGGTTTGGCATCCAAGTATATAAGAGCACTTCTTGCACAGCTTAACTTCAGTTTGTATCAATTCTCTGAATAAACCAGTTCAAATCTACGACACTGTGTACATTCTTATTTATTGAAATACAACTCATGTATATATATGTCAAACATATATAACTGGCGCAGCCGGTCTGAACGGACGGATAAATTAATAACACACTAAGAAGTAACATTTGAACTAGCTGAAAAGGCATAACAAGTGTTATCGAAAGTGAAAAGTTAAAACAAAAAAAAAACAATACACACACTAAGAAGTGATATTTGAACTTAGCTGAAAAGGCATAACAATTATCGCCAAAAGTGAAAAAGTGTAAAACAATAGTGGCATAAAAGGGACAAAGTCATAATTGTGCAACTAAACTAAAACTAAACAATCCAGTGGCAATTTAACAATCAAAGATAAAAAAAATATATAAACTTTAAAATGGAAAACGAAAATATAAACGAAATGCAGAATTGCATTCAGGCTCTCACTCAAATTGTTGTTCAACAAATGCAACTACCAAATGCGAACTCAAGAACAAGAGCTAGAAACCAGATTGAAAAGGAAACTCGATATCTTCCAACATTTACTGGACAAGATGGTACTCTCCATGGATTCATTGCTTCAGTGGACCAGATTATGCAGGAATATGCAGATGATGCGGATCAGGTTTTCAGCGTTATATTCAACACGAAGATTCAAGGACAGGCAAGAACAGTTCTCACCATCAATACACCGACAACGTGGGAGGAATGTAAGGAGAAATTGCGACATCATTACCGGCCAAGAATGGACCAAATGGGTTTGACTAGGAAGATCAACAATCTCAGAGTGACATCTATTAAAGATTTAGATATTAAGGTAAGGTACATAGTGGAAGAAATAACAGACTTTGCTGTATTTGAAAATAATGAAAGCTTAGTAAATATATTAAGTTCACTATTGATTCAACGAAAAGAATTAGCTGCAGGCTCCATGGCAGTCTCGCTAATGCCATTAACAACAGTGCAAATGGTTAGAAATGAAATTGCTAAATATATCGGTCTAAATTTTGGAAATTTAAATCAAAAGATTGTTAATTCGTAAAAATACCGAGAATGACTCAGGTAACAATATTGATCAAAGAAATAATAATAATAATAACAACAACAATAATAATAAAACAACAATAATAATGGCAATTTTCCAAAAGTCAAAATACTAGGAGACAATATAACAATCAACAACAAAATAGGAATAACAATACTAATCCACAATACAATCATAACTATAACAATAATCAACAAAATCAGAATACTAACAATAATCCACATCAATATCCAAATAATAATTACAATAAAAATGAAAGTCAAAATGTTAGACAGAATCCCCAGAGGCAATGAGTGTTGATAATATAATTGAAGAGGATAATAAAAGTAAAACAAGTGAAATCCCTAAAGATTTTTTACCCAGTAGCCTCGGATGAAAGAAAAATTTTAATAGAAGGAACAATTGAAGATTGTAAATTTACTTTTGTTAGATACTGGATCCACAATTAGTATATTAAACACAAATAGAGTGCAGGAAAATTTTTACAAAATAATTGAAAAATATTCAAAAACAATTCATACAATTAATGCAAAGTTTGAAACTAATAATTACTTAGTTATGACAGAAGCACCAAGAGAATTTCAATATTCTCCACAAGTTCGTTCAAGATGGGTGGCTTTACCCATGGATAAATCATATGATTTTCTATTGGGTATGGACTTCATCCAAAGAAACGTTCAATTTATTGATTTCAAGAAGAAAACAATTAAACTGATAAATGATGCTGAAATTCCATTCCATTCCAAGCATCCTGAAGAGGCTTTGTGTTTTGGAAGTAAGTGAAATTGAAAGCTTTAATTTAACAGATTTAAATTTAGAAGAAAAGGAAATTATTACCAATCTAAACAAAAGATTTAACAAGTTATACTATAAAGAAGGCGACCAATTGACAAACACAAATACAGTGGTACACAATATAAGAACAATAACGGACCAACCGATCAATTCGAAAATTTACAGGTGTTCTCCAAAATATGAAGAAGAAATTCGAAAACAAATTTTAGAAATGGAAAGAAACGGCATAATAAGAAAAAGCAGAAGTAAATACAGCTCACCTATATGCATGGTGCCAAAGAAAATAGATAATTCAGGAGTACAAAAATATAGATTATGTGTAGACTATCGTCGATTAAATCATGTAACAATACCAGACAAATATCCGTTACCTCTCATGGACTCAATATTAGACAAACTTGGTAGGGCTCCATATTTCCAGAACATTGGACTTAGCAAAAGGTTATCATCAAATCTTGATGGCTGAAGAAGACATAGAGAAGACAGCATTTGTTTCACCATTAGGACTTTATGAATACGTTAGAATGCCATTCGGACTAAAAACGCACCAGCAACTTTTCAAAGATTAATGAATGATGTTTTAAGAGATTACATAAACAAAATATGTGTAGTCTGCTTAGACGACATTTTAATATTCTCAACAACGCTCGAAGAACACAAACATGCTTTAGAAAAAATTTTTAAAAACTCCAAGAACACAGATTAAAAATACAAGTAAATAAATGCTCATTTATGAAACAAGATACAGAATTTTTAGGACATGTACTCAGTAAAGACGGAATTCGACCAAATCCAAAAAAGATACAAGATATTTTAGCTATTCCAATCCCAAAACAGAAAAACAACTAAAAGGTTTTTAGGCATGACTGGTTTTTATAGAAAGTTCATAAAAGATTACTCAAAAATTGCATACCCTATGATCAAATATTTACAAAAAAAAGGAAATAATATTAATAAAAATGACCCAGAATTTATAGATTCTTTTGAAAATTTAAAAGAACTTATAAGCTCACATCCAATTTTGAAATTCCCAGAATTCGATAAACCTTTTACATTAACGACAGATGCGAGTGATTTTGCAATAGAGGCAGCGTTCTCGGCCGACTCTATATCTACTCTACACTTCTGATATCCCTACGAGTAGACAACTGACTATGTCTACGTTTGCCGACGACACCGCGATCCTTAGCCGATCTAAATTTCCACAACAAGCTTCAGCGCAACTTGCGACCCATCTAGACGCTGTAGAGAAATGGCTCTCAGACTGGCGTATAAAAGTAAATGAGCAAAAATGTAAACACGTAACTTTTACCTTAAATAGACGAAATTGCCCCAACCTTACACTAAAACAACACCGTGCTTCCCCAATCAGATGAAGTAACGTATCTTGGCGTACATCTCGACAGACGGCTCACCTGGCGCACGCACATTGAAGCTAAAAGAACTCACCTAAGGCTGAAGGCAAACAGTCTGCATTGGCTTATAAACTCCCGCTCCCCTTAGTCTGGATTACAAGGTCCTGCTCTATAACTCCGTTCTGAAACCAATCTGGACTTATGGCTCTCAGTTGTGGGGAGCGCCAGCAACAGCAACGTAGAGATCGTACAGAGAGCCCAAGCAAAGATCCTTAGAACTATCACCGGGGCACCGTGGTACGTTCGAGTGAAAACATTCAGAGAGACTTGAATATACTTCCCGTCCGAGATGAAATAGCACAACACATGGAAAATTACTACATCAAGCTGTCGAACCATCCAAATCACCTTGCTGGAGCACTAACATTAGTATGCAGCCGTTCGCGCCTTCGTCGTAACGACCGTCCCATCCAGCGACAATTACTAGGACCGCCTACCATAAATACAGTTTAAGAAACTGTTAGAATAATGTAGTATTTTTAAGATTTAAACACATTTTGTTAGTCTCGTAAGAAGATTCAAAATATAAAACATACAGTAATAAAAAAAAAATAGCATTCGTATCTAGGACCCTAAACAAACACGAAAAGCAATACAGCGCGACAGATAAAGAATTTCTGGCAATTGTGTATGCCGTAGACTACTTTAGGCATTACCTATATGGCACACAATTTACAATTATAACTGATCACCAACCAATTATGTATCTAAATAAAAATACAAAGGAAAGACCTCAAGGACAAACATCAAAGATGGATATTGAAACTACAAGAATTTGATTGTGATATCAAATATTTAAAAGGAAAAAATAACAAAGTGGCGGATTTCCTCAGTAGGCAGGAAACAGCCCGCTTATAGACAAAGAAAATATTAATGAATCAAATTTAGCATTGACAGACACAATTCACTCAGCAAACGAGAACGAACCAATAGATTTTTATATAACAGATGATATAGTTAATAAATTCAAAACTCAAATCATTATCACATATTTAGCAACAGACAGTATAATTAAAAATAAAGGCAGAAAAATTATTGAAATTAATCCAGTAGACGACAATTTAGAAATAGAACAGAAACTCTTAAACAATATTAATAGGGGAACTATTGGCATATATTCAGAAGTACCAGATTCCATTTACTATAAAGTACAATGTATTATAATAGACAGTTTTAAAGACACGAAAAATATAAAATTCTTAAAATGTACAAAACGAGCAGTAGACATAAATGACGAACAGGAACTCCACAAACAAATAGCTTTATATCACACAAAAGAATCCCTACATAGTGGCATGAACGAGACATTTTATAGTTTGAAAGACAAAATTTATTATCCAAAACTCAGAGAGCACATTAACTTAGTTATATTCAACTGCACAAAATGTAGAGAAATTAAGTATGACAGGAAACCGATCAAAGCAAAATTCAATATCACAGAAACTCCTCAAGAAAAAAATGAAATAATTCATATAGACATTTTCCATATCAAACACCGATCATTTGTTACAATCATAGATAAACTTACAAAATTTGTAGCTGCATACAATATAAAAAGATAGGAATTGAGGGCAAAATTGCAAATTATAATAGAGCAATTCACAAAATTTGGTAAGCCCAACAAAATTATTATGGATAATGAATTTAGATCAGAACAGATTCAAAGTTTCCTAAATAAAGAAAAAGTTGAGTTACATTTAACAAAACCAAACTCGCACACAGGTAACGCAGACATTGAAAGACTTTACTCCACGTTAATAGAAATTGTCAATAGCATAGATGAAGACATCTCGATAGAATCAAAAATTCAAATTGCTGTCAACACTTACAATAATAGGTATCACACAACTATAAAATGCTCCCCAAACGAAGCTAAAAATACAAAGAACTCACAAGACCTTAAAGAAATAATAAGCGCTAACAAAGAAAAATCATAACAAAACTAAATGAAGAAAGAGAACAGTATGAAGAAAAAGAGAGGAAGGACCAATTAAAAATTACAAAAGATTAAGACATAAAGATGAGCCGTATTTTAGATACGCCAAACTAGAAGATATTCATCCATGTAATATCAAAAGACCATTAAAATGGAACAAAATTAAAATACATGCACATATACATTAACAGTTTTAGTAATAAATACATATATATATATACATTTTTTCTTTTTCTCGCACTTTCAGAATATTTTATTAATCACTCTAATGATTTTATCAATGACACATGCTAGACTGCATGTGGTCCCAATTCAAGAGGAGGCAGGATATGTCCCTATACATATGTATTCTACAGAAATTGTAAATGAAACTATTATAATTTTGCACATTATTGACATTAATCAAATCACAATAATAATCAATAAAATATACGACAATATAAAGAATATCGAAATAGCAAATAAGGAAACATTAATTGATGAAATAGAATTACTAAGGGCAAAAGTAAGTTCTATCACTCCATCAACACGAACAGAAAGAGGTATTTTAATGGAATAGGCACCGTACATAAATGGCTATTTGGCATTATGAACAATGAGGACAGAGAAGAAATTATAGAACACTTAAATATAATAGATCAAAATAATCACAATGCAATCACTTACTTAAACCAACAAATTCACATTAACAACCATTTTAATAATACTATTAACACACTAGCAGGCATAATCCATCAAGACAGAAATATGATAGAACTTCTTTCAGCCAAAATGAATAACCAAACAAAAGAAACAATAAAAAACATATTATTCAATGATCAAATGAGAACTTTAAAAAATATTGAAGAAAAATTAAATTATATTCAAGAAACCATTGCATCAGCAAAAACAATATATTTTACCAGAAATATTATCAAAAGACGAAATAAATAAATTTAAAATAGATTTTTATAAAATTAAATTAATCAGAATGGGCATATTAAAATACAAAAACAACGCAATTGTCATGGCAATCAAGCTACCCAAAAACTTTATAAAACAGACATCAAACTCATAACTGCAATACCTAACAGCAACAATATTCAAATTGATCAAGAAAATTTACTAATTACTCAAATTTGTAATAAAATATACGATTATAAAGAAAATGTAATTTTAAGGGAACTAACATTAAGTAAAAGCTGCACAATAAACAACAATTGTAAATTCAAATTCAACAATAAATCCAGTATAGAACAAATAGATGATGAAACAATAATTGTAAGAAACAGTAAAACGAAAAATTAAAACAAAATTGCGATCAAAGAAATATCACATTAAATGGAAACTACTTAATACAATTTGTTAACTGTAAAATTCAAATATTATCTGAAAACTTTGCAAATGAACAAATAGAATTTTATGATAGATTTTTTTACCCAACAAACTTATTGAACCAATCTTATAAAAACACAATAAACTTTGAACACTTCTCAATACAGAACTTTGAAAACTTAAAAGAAATCATAGAGTTAAAATTTCATAAAAAAATAAGTTACGGCATTTCAATTACATTTGCAATTATTATATTAATATTAATATTTTACTTGTGTATAAAATTAAGACCTAATAATATTCATGTTAATTTAAAAAGAATTCAGGAGAATTCAAATTCTGGCGATGGAGGAGTTATACATTTGTCACCACTTACCACTTCCCCATCTCATTTGTCACCACTTACCACTTACCCAACACTAACACATACAAAGCATTCCATTAGATCGGGATTGCGATCGTCAATTATGTAAACATAAACATTCAAGCTCCTACTATAAACTAATAACCCAAACTGGGACTGCTAGCCTCTTTAACGTAAACATAAACAACCAAGCTTTGCTAGCTTCTTTAACGTAATTATAAACAACTTAGACGGTTTGGCATCCAAGTATATAAGAGCACTTCTTGCACAGCTTAACTTCAGTTTGTATCAATTCTCTGAATAAACCAGTTCAAATCTACGAGACTGTGTACATTCTTATTTATTGAAATACAACTCATGTATATATATGTCAAACATATATAACTCGCGTGAGCGCATTGCGGGTGAGCGAAAAGCATCAAGTGCTTTTTGGTCGGCGGAACGGATAGTGTGCCACTCACCTACAGTGCGCTCGCATCAACAACTACTAATAATGATAATAATAATAGTAATAATAGCTGTCATATACGATTTACAAATGATTTTGGTGCGGCTATGCCGTACTTACAAATACTCTTTACACGCTGTTTTTATACTGCATCGATATCGACAGGCCTGTGATGATTGATGAGCTGGGTGGAACTTCAAAGGGATTAGAATATATAACAGCTTTGATATAATATTATATGCATACATTACCCATATGAGGACTTACTATTCGATTATATCTAACTTAAAATATAATACTAAATATAAAATTCAAATATAAATTTAAATAGGAATTATATTTCAATACGACTTTTAATTGAATTTACGTTAAATTGTTGAACATTTTATATGGCAAAAGAAAAATTATATACGAGAAAAGAAACAACAGCAACAAAGGCGGCGGCGAGTGCAATTGCACTATCGGCGGCGTTAGAAGCAGCAACGAAAAACGGCAGTGGTTTCCAGTGGCAATCGCACTGTCAACACAACATCCAACCGCTTTAGCAACGCATGTCGTCGCTTTTACAGCCTCCTGCTGTCTTGTGTGTCGCTAAACTAGTGACTCAAGTGCAAATATCTAGGCGTTTGGCGGCAACTTCCTTTGCAAAGTTGTTGCCACGCCTTTGGCGCGGGGCCTATGCAGTTGCAGATCAGTTGGTGTGTGCTGTACAGTGGTCGTCGCCACGTGATTACTCACACAATATCCTACACCAAGAAAAAGGTACCAATGAAAATTATGAAATTTGGTTATTTCTTTAAATACCTTTTAAACCAACAAGAAGACCATAGAAAATAAGAAAAATGCACTTTGAAAAGTGCGCACTTCTGAACAACACCAATAATAATTACATATAATATTGTGACGGATGCCGTCAGATTTATTTTTAATATTCTGCTGCGGCACACTTTATCTCTGTAGCTTTTGCATTAAAAGAGATGGTCTAGCCTAGATTAAGCGTGGATATCGATATTGCTTGATTAATCTTAGTTCGATATCGATATTATTTAATACGATACTAATGTGAATGGCAAAAGTGATCCTGCCAACTCACTGCAAATATTCGATTAATAATTAATAATATACTAACATCTGTTGACGAGTGCATCAATAATCGAATACAGATGTTATCGCGAGCAGCTGTTAGCTTGCACAACAGTCGCGTCGCAAATATTGATACTGCCATACAATTAAAATTCAAATTGCAAATTAACGGACATTGCTCACCCCTACAAAGTTAACCACCATTTCGTCTCTGAAGAGACGCGCAATTTGGAAGTGCGCAAAACAGCTGTTGGACTGACAGCTATAGTGGTAAAGTCAGATCTAGTAGACTCGATCGAAAGCTTTTCGTCGCACACAAGTCTGATGAGATCCACCGGCATCAGAACTGAAAGAAGCAATTAGTAAAATAGTAGAAGTAATGCAGGATTTCGAATTCGAGACGATATAAAGGGTTCGTAAGTGTACACTCGAGTCTACAACGACTCAATCCTTTCATACATGAGTATGAAGGATCTTGGTGTTCGTTTTCGTTGTTGCGAGTCGGGGGCGACTGGTAAATGCTCCTATTTCGTATAATGCTAAGTTTCCACTCCTCTTGTCGAAGCGCCAACAATTTGCTCGCAGCTATGTGAGCTACCTTCACTTGATCAACTGTCACGCTGGCCCAAGAGCGCTCGTGAGCATTCTCAGAGAACGACTTTTGTTAGTCAATGCTCAAGAGCTTTGTCGTCAGACAGTACAGTTGCTTTAAATGCAAACCTCGGCTGCTTACGCAAATAATGGGAAATTTGCCTGCTGATCGACTCCGAGCGCTCCGCCCATTTTCAATTTGTGGCGTAGATTTTGTGGCCTAGTTGAGACTATCTATACATAGGATTCGCGGAAAGCCGCCGTACAAGTCGTACATAGCTTTGTTCGTCTGTTTTGCGTCAAAAGCGGTTCACTTAGAAATTGTATCCGACCTGTCAACTAATGCATTTCTAATGGCTTTCCAAAGGTTTGTTGGTCGAAGAGGATGCCCGAGCCGAGTCCATTGCGACAACGCGACGAACTTCGTCGGAGCAAGTCGCCATCTGGAGGAGCTAAGGAGACGAGTCGAGGCCGAGGAGAACGCAGTTCGCGACTTCGCATCAAGAAGCGGATGCGAATTTGCGTTCATACCGCCGAGGGCTCTCACTTCGGAGGACTATGGGAGGCAGGTGTGAAGTCTGCAAAGCACCTACTCCTACGGACGGTGGGCAACGCCCTGCTCACGGCCGAGGAGCTGCAGACAGTGGTCGTGGCGGTCGAGGCGGTGCTCAACTCAACGGCGAGGCACTAACCCCAGGGCACCTACTGGTGGACGGCCCACTGGTGGCACCGGCAGCATGGCGGACCCCGGACCAGGAGGGTCTGAGTTGCTTAAGGCGATGGAGAGCTGTCTCGTCGCTCAATCGAGCGTTCTGGCAGCGATGGTCCCCGGGAGTATGTGCTGGGCCTGCAGGCACGGGCCAAGCAAGCCCAGCACATACTCCCGACCATCGCGAAAGATGAAAGATGAAAAAGTTCGATAAGAACACCAAGAGCGAACATGATTATATGCTTAGAAATGCAATTCGCCGTACGCAGTAGAGTCGTGATCAGCAGTCGAAGCATAACAGTCGTGCGTGTACGTAGAAGGCCATCGTTTTCAGCCGTATCAAATTATCAATTATCTTAAATTTACCTTATGTATTATATTATATTCTAATAAGACTAAGGCCGTGTAACGAACACGTCTAGGGCGTCATCTTATTATGAGACGACCCGTTAAGTGGGCAGCAAACTGGAAGCATACTCTGCCTACATTATCGACTAAAGCTCAGGGAAAGTGGGTGGGTCTTTTGCCACCTAGTACCGTGCCACACAGATAAAAGGAGGTAGACAGAGTTAAGACGGGAACAGACAGGATAGGCTATCAACCGATAGACCGGTTAAGAAGTATTTGCATTCAATATATAAATATGAAGAACGAAGATGGTTATGTTCTTCTTCTTTACCCTCCCAACCTGTAAAAGCTTCTGGCTCTATGACTTTACCCAAATTAAGCAACAACAAGTAATATCAGGTGCCCATTACTTTATAATTTATTTCGACTTCATGATTATTCAAAGAGGTTAAGACCAAAAGGCTTCAAAAATACTGTAATGCATGTACATAACTTCATTTTATGCATTTTTGCCTACTATATTACTTTTGCCTAGTATTTCCTAATAGGATGGGTTTAAATCAAGCGCCTTGTCCCACTGTAAGCCTGCTCAGCCTAACTGAGCAGTTACATTTAGACTCAATCTTGCGCTCTTCTTTTGCTATAGTTGTTACAGTTTAGTTATAAGCTTTCGCTCATCTTTGTTTTCTAACTACTATTGTCGGAATAACCGGCAACCAATAAATTGTCACTCTCCCTTTCGCAACTAGCAAACGAAACAGACGTGTTTAATTTGCGCATCAGCAGCCTTCAAAGTGTCTTGTCTTTTTGCTCCCAACAATAAATATTTTTCGATTTTCGTAATTTTACGTGGCGCCCGAGCAGGCACTCACTGTTGAGTTTGACATTAGAAACATTCTCTTGAGTTCTTGCATTGGTGTTTCTCTTAATAGTAGAGTGTGTTTTCTCTTTGCTTAACTTGCACAACCCAGAAACATACACCAAGTCGCAATGTCGAAAGATAAAGGGAAGACTGAATTAAATCAAACCGTGATTGAAAATTGCCATAGTGCAAAATTAACGCTGTTATTTTCTAGATTATCAAAGCTAGAAGAAAGTATTGAGAGGCTTCGATTAACAGTGTTAAATGAAACAGGTTCCATCAATAAAATTGAGATCCAATGTCGTTTGGATATACTAAATAAATACATTGCAGATGCCATGGAGTTGCAATCTGAAATTGATCGCATTGACCCGGACAATTCTAGCCGTGCTTCCTTAGAAGAATTATGCATTAAGACAAGGTCGTTGTATCTGATTAGTTTGAAGGAGCCCGATTCGGACCGAGTGGCTCAGCCAGCATCGTATAGATCTCACTTGCCTAAAATTAACTTACCAAAGTTCAATGGCAAGCACTCAGAATACAAGCAGTTCATAAGCCTTTTCGAAAGTCTTGTAGATTCTGAGCGGTCGCTATCAAATATTGAAAAGTTCAATCACTTAATTTCATGTCTGTCTGATGAGGCATTAGGAACAATAAAGGCGTTCCAAGTTTCGGGTGTAAATTACCCAAAAGCTTTAGAAAACTTGAGGCGTGTATACGACAACAAATGTCTTATATTCTTCGAAACGATCGCACAATTGTTTCATATCTCGCCAATGAATAAACCTTCGGCATCTGGGTTGAGGACCATTATAGATACGGTTTCGGCAATTTTTGAAAATTTGTTGTCACTAGGTGATGAACGAGATATCACCAACGCGATTCTCATACATATTGTATTGTCAAAGGTTGACCATAGCACCAAATCAAAGTATGAAGAACAGCTCGACTATAACAGGCTTCCACAATGGTCTGAGTGTGTCGATGTTTTGAATAGGCGCTACCAGCATATTTCAGCTGAGGAAAGCTCGAAATATAGAACGAGCCCTAAGCCAGAACCGAGTCCCAAACGGACTACCAAAGCGTCGTATTCAGCGTCTAAGTCCAGCAACCCTAGTTGTCAGTTCTGTAACGCGAATCATTTTATAAGCAGTTGCCAAGGCTTAGGGCACTGCCGGTTACAGAACGATTCAGTTTCGCCAAGACCCAGAACCTTTGTTTAAACTGCTTGCAGTCTAGGCATAGAATATCCAGCTGCACATCTTCAAAATGCAGAGTGTGTTCTAAATCGCATAATACATTGCTGCATAGATTCGATGCGTCAGCTCAGCCTCAGACCACGAGTATGAGCCAGCATCAACATCAACAGCCTGGTAGCTCGAGCGGCCAAGCATCGTCACATCCAGCGCACGTAGCTAAGCCAACAGCAGAAATTGATGTCATTCTGGCTACCGCTGTTGTGAAAATTCGCGATAGATTCGGTCAATTCCAATTGGCCAGGGCTTTGTTGGACTCTGGGTCTCAGGTCAATTTCATGACTGAAGAATTTGCCCAAGCTCTAAGGTTGTCGCGAGCCAACAAGTGTCTGACAGTTACGGCTATAGGAACGTCAAATTTGGTAGCCCGACATGAAGTGTCCACAACGATATCATCTCGTGTTAACAAACATCAGTTTGACGCCGATTTCTGGGTGCTAAAATCAATTTCGAACCAGCAGCCAGACAGCTTTATTTCAGTCAAGCAATTACATCCTTATTTCTACAAGCCGCAGAGAATCGACTTGCTATTAGGAGCCGATTCCTTTTTCGACCTTTTGTGCACAGGCCAAATTAAATTGAAAGACAGTGGCCCTCTGTTACAAAAACTCTGCTAGGGTGGATTGTGTCAGGGCGGCGCAAAGGTATTCCGAGTCAGAACCCATTATGTGGTGCAACGACGTACTCGTCGGAAGATTTAAAACTTGACTCGCTGATAGAAAGGCTATGGGACTTAGAAAAGTTCCAGACTTATCGAGCGCTGCTAAATATTCGTCAGAGCAAAGAGCCTGCGAACAGGACTTTATTGACCGAGTGACAACTCTATCGACAGGGCGATTAGAAGTTAGTCTTCCTTTTAAAACAGACCCAAAAATACTTGGTTCGTCCTTTGAAACGACAAAACGTCGGTTTCTTTCACTTGAACGCAAGGTTTCAAGAAACGCAACATTAAAGGAAATGTATGTCAGTTTCATGAAAGAATATATAGAACTTGGTCATATGTCTCCCGTTGATTTTCCACCAGGACCACACTATTTTATACCACATCAGTGCGTCCTGAGGCCTGATAGTGCCACCACCAAACTTCGAGTTGTTTTCGACGCTTCGTGCAAAACGACTTCTAATTATTCATTGAATGATATTCTAATGGTGGGGCCAACTATACAGAGGGAACTCTTCTCGTCGCTAATTCGCTTTCGACTTAGTCAGTTTGCCCTCACGGCAGATATTACTAAAATGTATAGACAAGTAATGTCAAAAGGATCGGATGTTTCAACTTATTGTCTGGCGTGAAAATCCGTCAGAAAAGCTTCAAATTTACAGTTACTTATGGCACTGCGTCTGCTCCTTTTCTGGCCATACGAAGCCTTCACGAACTTGGTGTTCGCCATAAGGAAACACATCCTCTTGGAGCTAAAGTCGTCTGCAATGACTTCTACGTCGATGACATGCTTACTGGAGCTGACGATGCTGATACGCTGAAGGAGATTTGTGTCCAAGTGTCAGATATCCTAAGCTCCGGTGGTCTCCAATTGGCCAAATGGTACTCCAACCACCCTACTTTAATCAATGGGAATGAAACTGATAAAGTTCTCAGTTTCAACGATACAGATTCGACCAAAACATTGGGCATGCGGTGGACGCCAAAATCTGATATATTTCGATATCATTTGGATTCCAGCTTCACCGATCTTAGCCCAACAAAACGCAACGTTTTGTCTGTGACAGCTCGTATGTTCGACCCACTTGGCTTGCTGAGCCCCATCAGTATTAAAGCCAGAATCTTACTGCAAGAGCTCCGGCAAAATCATCTAGCATGGGACGAAACTTTCCCTATGCATATGTCGGATCTTAAATTATGGTAGTCAGTGTAAAAGACTTAAATCAAATACGCGTACCAAGTGACATTTCTTGTCTCTACACTATAACGGTTGTTTGTTAGTACGCTTTGATCCTTCTATTCGCCAGATGGTCAGAATAGTTCGATGCGAACATGAGAGAGATGTTGCGTGCGGTTAGAGGTTCGAAAGAGAGATACACACTACGATTGTTGTGCGTGTATGCTTGTTGCAGCTTTTCTGAAGAGCATTTTCGGTATGCAAAAAGGTTGGCGAACACTTCTAAGTTGGCAGTGGCGTAATCAAGTTTATTCGCCGTATACAATCCGCGTAATTTAATATGGAAGAAAATAATATTAACCCGACATCAGAAGTGGGATCAGTACCAACTCCTGCATTTTCTGAAGATCAGTGGCGTACCATTATGGAACTGCAAAATCGTAATTTCGTCGAAATGTGTAAAGCAATGCAAGCGTCTGTGCGTCCACAAAATCAAGTGGTATTGCCAAAATTTAACCAGATGTAACTGGAACTGATGCGACTCAATGGTGTGCAACGGCAAGCATTATTATGGACGAACAGCAGATTAATGGCAGCGCACTTATCATGATGTTGAGTAGTTGCATGCAGGGCAGTGCTTCAGCGTGGCTTGCACAGATCTGCTATCCCGGCATTAATTGGGAGCAGTTTAAAGAACTGTTTATACAGCGTTTCGAGGTATTGGCGACGCTGGCATTTCCAGTAAGCGACAAAAACTATGTAAATGTATTATTAATGGAAATATTGTAGAAATACTGTTTCACGTCATAGCAGATAAGTATCTCACAAATGATATTGTAATTGGTAGGGAAATCCTTAGTCAGGGATACGAAATCATCTTGAAACCTGATAAATTTGAATTTGTTAAGTCTAAATCTGTAAACGTTTGCAAAGTATCTGAGCCATCTGCCTTGTTACTTAATGTTGATACTGAAATGATTGGTAATGACAAGGAAAACTTAATTAAATTACTTGAAGACTATTCAGCTGCATTTATTGATGGAATCCCTTGCACAAAGGTTAATACGGGTGAAATGACTATTAGATTAATTGATCCAAACAAAACTGTGCAGCGGCGTCCATATCGTTTGAGTCCAAATGAAAAGAAATTGTACGTGAAAGGATAACGGAATTGTTAAACTGAAACATTATTCGACCTAGTTGTTCTCCCTATGCTAGTCCTATACTCTTGGTTAAAAAGAAGAACGGATCCGATCGACTTTGCGTTGACTATCGTGAACTGAACAACAATACTGTTTCGGACAGATATCCCTTACCACTTATTAACGATCAGATTGCTAGACTAGCGGGTGCAAAATATTTTACTTGTCTGGATATGGCTAGTGGATACCATCAGATACCCATTCATCCCGATTCTGTTGAATATACCGCGTTTGTTACACCTGATGGGCACTATGAGTATCTGACAATGCCATTTGGCCTCAAGAACGCCCCGTCTGTTTTCCAGCGAGCTATTATAAACGCATTGGGAAATCTTGCATATTCTTATGTAATAGTCTATATGGACGATATAATGGTGGTGTCATCTACCATAGAATTAGGTATGCAAAGATTGAGGATTGTTTTGGATGTATTGACTGCAGCGGGATTCTCTTTTAACATAGCAAAATGTGGATTCTTAAAAACTACTGTACAATACTTGGGGTATGAGGTACGAGCTGGAGAGTTAAGGCCTAATCCGCGAAAAATTCTTGCGTTAAATTCCTTGCCACCACCGCAAACCGTTCGTAGCGTAAGACAGTTTATAGGATTGGCGTCTTATTTTCGAAAATTCGTGCCTCGGTTCTCACAGATTATGAAACCGATATATTCCTTAACTTCGAGTAAAAGTGTGTTTAATTGGAATAGCGAGTTGGAAGATATTAGAAAAATATTATTGCTATCCTTATAAATGAGCCTGTACTTGTTATTTTTGATCCACAACATCCAATAGAGTTACACACAGATGCTAGCTCTTACGGTTATGGTGCAATGTTAATGCATCGAATCAATGGTAGTCCTCATGTAATAGAGTATTTTAGTAAAACTACTTCCCTGCCGAGTCTAGATACCATTCATACGAATTAGAAACCTTGGCAGTGGTAGAATCCGTTAAACAGTTCCGTCATTATTTAGTCGGTCGTACGTTTGTAGTGTATACTGATTGTAATTCTCTTAAATCATCGCGGACGAAGATTGAGCTAACACCAAGAGTGCATCGTTGGTGGGCGTACTTGCAGTCGTTTGATTTCAAAATCGAATATATAGAAGGAAAGCGCATGGCGCATGTGGATTTTTATCGAGAAATCATATTCAGGAAGCAACCAAAGTTGAAAAGTCTTTAGTCCCTGAAAAGCGTGTAAACTTAGCAGAAATCTCAAGTGACTGGCTTGCTGCTGAACAGCGCCAGGATTCTGAAATCACTGATATCATTAATAAACTTAACTCTAAAGAGTTGACAGATGATGTTGCACAGACTTATGAGTTGAGAAAAGGTGTTTTGTTTCGTAAAGTTCAGAGAAATGGAAGAACCCGTTGTTTGCCAGTAGTGCCCCATGCATTTCGATGGTCAGTAATAAATCAAGTGCACGAGTCCATCATGCATTTGGGATGGAAAAGACTCTTGACAAGACTTATCAATATTATTGGTTTGCTAAGATGAATAAATATGTTAGAAAGTTTGTCGATAGCTGCATTACATGTAAAACTGTTAAGGGTTCATCTGGAAAGATACAAGCCGAGTTACATCCAATTCCAAAAGTGAGTGCGCCATGGCACACGGTGCATATCGACATTACTGGAAAATTAAGTGGGAAGAATGATCTTAAGGAATATGTGATAGTACAAATTGATGCTTTAACAAAATTTGTTTATTTGTTCCATACTCTAAGATTAGATTCTGACAGTTGTATTCAGGCAATGAAATCATCTATTTCTTTGTTCGGAATACCGCAGCGTATAATAGCTGATCAGGGTAGATGTTTTACTAGTGGGAAATTTTCAGAATTTTGTACATCACAGAAGATTAAGCTTCATCTTATAGCTACAGGAGGAAGCCGTGCAAACGGTCAAGTTGAACGTGTGATGAGTACACTGAAGAATCTACTGTCAGCGGTTGAATCAAGTCACCGATCTTGGCAGGATGCTTTAGGTGAGGTACAACTTGCCTTGAACTGCACAGTTAGTAGTGCAACCAAAGCAAGTCCCCTAGAGTTGCTTGTCGGCAAGGAGGCTCGTCCTTTGGGCTTGATTCCACCGTATGATACAGAGAATGAATAAATCAAGCTAGTTACGACAAAATAAGGTTCGATAAAAATAAAGCAGCAGTTGAACGACATAAAGTTGGAGATTTTGTTTTACTGAAAAACGAAGAACGGCATCAAACTAAATTGGATGCAAAGTTTAAAGGACCGTTTTGGTTAGTGAAGTTTTAGAAGGAGATAGATATATCTTGAAGTCATTACATAATCAGAGAACTTATAAATATTGTCATGAAGATTTGAGAAAGATGCCAGATGGTTATGTTCCGAGTGAATTGGAGTGCCCGCCTGAAAATTGTTGAAATGGTTATAATATATCCGTGTGAGAGGATATGTTATGTGATTAACAAAATATCCATAAAGAGTATGGAATGGTTGAAATGAAGTTGCAATAGACTTCGATGAGAAAATGTTTGTGAATGGCGGATGTGTTTGAGATTTCGAATGGAAATAACCTGGCGGATGCAAAGTTTATGTATGGTTGATGTGACAATATTTGATTGAGATGAGTTAAAGATATGGTTTTGAGATTTGGGCTATCTACGTCATTGGGCAAGCACAAGTGAAAGGCGAAAGTTGGAACATGGCGTGTGGCGCTCTTGACGGGACTATGCTCTTAATCAAAAGGAAATCATAGTGACGATAACTAGAGTCGAATTTTGAATTGTTGAGAAACAAATGTAATGAATTTAATGTTAACATAAATTTGATTATGTAATGAGAATAAGAATTGAAATTTGTTTATAATGTTGCGTAGAATGTAAAATATAGAAAGACTATGAAATAAGAGAAAATGTTAAGTGTAAGGCAATATATAGAATAAATAAATGGTATTTGAAATTGATGAGTAAAAGAAAACACAAGCTATAATCACGGATTTATAAGTCATATTTGTAATATTAAGGTTACAGTACACGAGGACGTGTAATTGTCAGAATGGCCGTGTCGGATCTTAAATTATGGTAGTCAGTGTAAAAGACTTAAATCAAATACGCGTACCAAGTGACATTTCTTGTCTCTACACTATAACGGTTGTTTGTTAGTACGCTTTGATCCTTCTATTCGCCAGATGGTCAGAATAGTTCGATGCGAACATGAGAGAGAGATGTTGCGTGCGGTTAGAGGTTCGAAAGAGAGATACACACTACGATTGTTGTGCGTGTATGCTTGAGCCACTGCGAGAGACAGAGATAGAAGTATGTTCGTTGCAGCTTTTCTGAAGAGCATTTTCGGTATGCAAAAGGTTGGCGAACACTTCTAAGTTGGCAGTGGCGTAATCAAGTTTATTCGCCGTATACAATCCGCGTAATTTAATATGGAAGAAAATAATATTAACCCGACACATACAAGATGGGAGAGATTTAAAGAAAATCTACTAAACCTTGATAAAGTATCCATGCCACGATACACCAATTCCAGCAAAGCCAAGATCCAAATTCATGGATTTGCAGACGCTTCCATGGCTTATGGCTGCTGTCTGTATATACGAGCTAATCAGAATGGAAAAGTGAAATGTAAATTGCTTACATCAAAAGCAAAAGTTGCGCCTTTAAAACCAAGTCGATCCCAAGACTTGAGTTGTGTGCAGCGTATTTACTGGCGCAGTTGTGGTCGTACGTCAAGCCAATGCTTGGCAAATGCAGAATCGACAGTGGGCATTTTGGACAGATTCAGAAATCACACTGTATTGGATTAGAATGTCGCCTTCTTCGCTAGCAACACTCGTAGCAAATCGTGTATCCAGTATACAAGACCTCACACAAGATGTTAGATGGAGACATGTGCCTTCTGTGTCAAACCCTGCCGATATTTGTTCACGTGGGTGTGACATCGATGAGTTAGTCGACTCGATATGGTTAGAAGGCCCACTGTTCTTAATGGAAGAGCAGTGTGAGTGGCCTAAGAATCCTCATTTTCATTGTCAACCGATTTGAAAAACAGTGAAACAAAAATCAGCTCAGGTTTGTTTAACTACCAACCCTGATTTTCTGTCATCTATACTGGCTCGCTTTTCTTCGTACAAAAGGTTGGTTCTAGTGATTGCCTATGTGTATAAATTCATTTGCTGGCCAAAAACTAAAAATTGTTCTTCAGCCCTTAGTAAACAGGAGTTGTATTTTGCCTCGTTAAAGTTATTTGAATTGGTTCAGCGGTCCGAATTCAACTTGGAATTTAAAAACTAAAAGCAAATCAATTAGTTCAACCAAATGTTCAATCTCTCGCTCCATTTATTCAGAAAATCTCTGAGCCAGGAAAATCTCTTTCGTTGATCCGCGTAGGTGGCAGACTATTAAATGCACCGATTGACGACGATGCCAAGTTTCCAATCTTAATGTCAAAGAATTCGCCCTTGGTCAGAATGTATTTAAGAGACTTGCATCAGACAAACTGTCACGATGGTGTTAAAACTATGATTTCGCTCTTAAGGCAAAGAATTTGGCTGATTAATGCTCGAAGAGAATGCACACAAATAGTTCGTGGTTGCATTCTGTGTTTTCGATACAAGCCAAAACTAATGGAACAAGTAATGGGGCAGTTACCAACTGATCGTTTGATTACTACACGTCCATTTCACATTTGTGGCGTTGATTTTGCGGACCCATAAATGTTTCCTTGAGAATTCGGGGACGGCCTCCTTTAAAATGTATATAGCAGTATTTGTGTGTTTTGCATCAAACGTCGGGACAAACAACCTACTCAAGGAGCTACAGATGGAGTTCTCGAAGCAGCAGGAGAAACTGCAGTTGTTCACAACGGAGATGGGGATGGAATGGCACTTCATCCCTCCTCGAGCCCCACATTTCGGATGGCTGTGGGAAGCCGCGGTGAAATCCGCAAAGCATCTCCTCGTCCGGCAAATCGCCGACGCGTTACTGGCGCAAAGCGAGGTCAGAGCTCATCTGGCAGATGTCGAGGCCATCCTCAACTCGCGGCCTCTCACTCAACTCAGCTCCGATCCCAACGATGGCGAGGCTCTAACGCCGGGCCATCTTCTAATCGGGCAAGCCATACGTTCGCTGCCGCAAGGATCCGTGCCAGACAGGCCCAACAAAGAGCTGACGTATTTGCGACGGTGGCAAATGTTCCACGCTCAGACAGCGGTTTTGGCTCGCGTGGTCGAAGGACTACATCCACAACCTCCAAATCCGCACCAAATGGAAGTCTCCACAGCCCGGCTTGGAGGTCGGATGCCTCGTCCTGGTTCACGAGGACAACACGACACCTCAGCGGTGGATAACTGGAAGGGTCGCAGGCGTAACCCGAGGAACAGACGGCCAAATACGGGTGGCCGAAATTAGAACGGGCACTGGCACATTCAAGCGCCCAATCCATAAATTAGCACGGTTGCCAGTGATTTGAAATCCCACGTCGGGTATTCCAAGGTGGCCGGTGTTAAATCAAGCGCCTTGTCCCACTGTAAGCCTGCTCAGCCTAACTGAGCAGTTACATTTAGACTCAATCTTGCGCTCTTCTTTGCTATAGTTGTTACAGTTTAGTTATAAGCTTTCGCTCATCTTTATTTTCTAACTACTATTGTCGGAATAACCGGCAACCAATAAATTGTCACTCTCTCCTTTCGCAACTAGCAAACGAAACAGACGTGTTTAATTTGCGCATCAGCAGCCTTCAAAATGTCTTGTCTTTTTGCTCCCAACAATAAATATTTTTTCGATTTTCGTAATTTTACAATGGGTATGAATATAATACTAATAAGAATAATAATAACAATAATAATAGCTGTCATATACGATTTACAAATGATTTTTGTGCGGCTATGCCGTACTTACACACACTCTTTATACGCTGTTTTCTTACTGCATCGATATCGGCAGGCCTGTGATGATTGATGAGCTGGGTGGAACTTCAAAAGGGATTAGAATATATAACAGCTTTGATATAATATTATATACATACCATACCCATATGAGGACTTACTATTCGATTATATCTAACTTAAAATATAATACTAAATATAAAATTCAAATATATATTTAAATATGAATTACATTTCAATACGCTTATTAATTGAATTTACGTTATATTGTTGAACATTTTGTATGGCAAAGAAAAATTATATACGAGAAAAGAAACAACAAGTACAAAGGCGGCAGCGAGTGCAATAGCTCTATCGGCGGCGTTAGAGGCAGCAACCAAAGTCGGCAGTGGCCTCCAGTGGCAATCGCACTGTCAACACAACATCCAATAAGAGATGCGACGACGAGTGGCGGCAAAGATCTCAATGCCGACGAGTGGTGCAGGCTCGGCAACACATAGCAGCGAGTCGTAGCAACGACTCTGCGTCAGAAACGCGCAGCCTCAGCAGCGCATGGCGCAACTTCCACACTGATAACGAGAAGTGGCCATGAGCAGCTCTATGCTGATCCGTTCTCTCTCAAAGGTTTATCCGAAGCTTGTGTTTTTCTGGAACCGCTTTAGCAACGCATGGCGACGCTTCTACAGCCTCCTGCTGTCTTGGGCGACACTAAACTGGTGACTCAAGTGCAAATATCTAGGCGTTTGGTGGCAACTCCCTTTGCAAAGTTGTTGCCACGCCTTTTGGCGCGGGGCCCCTGCAGTTGCAGATCAGTTGGTGTGTGCTGTACAGTGGTCGTTGCCACGTGATTACACACACAATATCCTACACCAGGAAAAAGGTACTAATGAAAATTACGAAATTTGGTTATCTCGCTACGTACCTTGTTAAACCAACGAGAGGGCCAAGGAAAATCAAAACAATGCACTTTGAAAAGTGCGCACTCCCAAACAACACCAATAATAATTATATTTAATATTGTGACGGATGTCGTCAGATTTAGTTTTAATACTTTGCTGCGGCACACTTTATCTCCTTAGCTTTTGAATTAAAAAAATGGTCTAGCCTAGATTAAGCGTGGATATTGATATTGTTTGATTAATCTAAGTTCGATATCGATATTATTTAATACGATACTAATGTGAATGACATAAGTGATCCTGCCAACTCACTGCAAATATTCGATTAATAAATCAATAATATACTAACATCTGTTGGCGAGTGCATCAGTCATCGAATGCAGATGTTATCGCGAGCAGCTGTTAGCTTGCACAACAGTCGCGTCGCAAATATTGATACCGCCATACAATTTAAATTCAAATTGCAAATTAACGGACAATGCTCACCCCTACACCACAAGTTCAATGTGAGTCTTTACGACGAAGATTGAATTTGAAAAAGGGTGAACAAGAACCTATCAAAGGTCTTTAGCATGGAATGTGCCTATTTCTTTCCCTGTTAGACCTTCCAATAAGTACAAAGAATTTCCCATTTTCTTTTTAATGCGAGCGTTGATTCCAACAGGAGCTAACTTGGCACTAAAATTAGTTGCAAAATTCCGTTTGACCACTTGTTGTCCAACTTCAAAAGAACGTGGTCTACTACGCAAATTATACATCTGTTGATTTTTCTCATAAGCCATTGTGAGATGTTTTTCAATGTCTGCACGAATCTTCTGAAATTGATCAATTCTACTTAAACCTTCAGTTCCATCGCTAAGCAAGTCAAGATTTTAAGCAATTTAAAATCTTGACCGTGTGTGGTCATATGTTGTCCGAATACTACAAAATATTGAGATATACCAATCGACTGGTTTATGGAATTTCTTAAAGCCGCATTGATACTTGGCAAATAAATGTCCCACACCCGCTGATCACTCCGTATATAAGCTCTTAAGGCTGCGTTGATAGAGCGATTAACTCTTTCGGCTGCATTTGATTGCGGAGCATACGCACCTGTTCTTATATGCTGAACTCCGAATTTGGAAATAAAGTTAGTGAACTCATGGCTTTTAAATTGAGTGCCATTGTCGCTAACTATAACTTCCGGTACTCCAAAACACGCAAAGATATCATCTCTTAAATAATTGATAATAACTTGCGATGTAAATTTCTTTACTGGTTTAAGAAAGGTAAACTTAGAAAAATGGTCAAGGATGATGAAAATTCCTACGTTGCCTTGTTTAGTGCGCGGAAAAGGACCAATAAAATCGATGTATAACAGGGAACAGTTCTAACTCGACCGCAGCGATTTCTGTCACTTCTTCGAAGGATCTAGAAAGTGCATCAGCTACTACATTTTCACTTCCTTTTCTGTGTTCAATATCAAAAGAAAAGCCCTGTAATTTAATTGCCCATCGAGCCAGCCTCCCACTCAAGTCTGATTGGTTCATTAACCAACGTAGGCTTGCGTGATCAGTAACGACTTTAAAAGACTGTCCTTCGATATACATTCTAAATTTTTTTATTGCAAGAACAACCGCTAAGCATTCAAGCTCAGTCACTGTGTAGTTTCGTTGGGCTTTATTTAGCTTTTTGAACATATAAGCGATGGGTCTCTCGCTTCCTGATTCATCCACTTGAGCTAATACAGCGCCTACTCCATAAGACGAAGCGTCGCATTGTACAACGAATGGCTTTGAATAATTCGGATGAATTAGATATGAATCAGTACACAGCTTGCGTTTGATTTCATCAAAGGCCACTTGAGCTACGTCATTCCATTCATACGATTTTCCTTTTAATAATTCAGTTAGGGGAAATATGACTGTAACAGGTCGGCTGATAAGTCCCCGGTCTAACAAAGAAAAACACATTTTTGTCAAAATTCAATTTTATTATTCAACATAGTTCCCTTCAAGAGCGATACAACGATTATAACGACCTTCTAATTTTTGATACCATTTTGGTAGTACTCCTTCTTTTGCCTCAAAATAGGCCTCAGTTTCGGCGATCACCTCTTCATTGCAGCCAAATTTTTCCCTGCGAGCATCCTTTTGAGGTCTGAGAACAAGAAAAAGTCGCTGGGGCCAGATCTGGAGAATACGGTGGGTGGGGAAGCAATTCGAAGCCCAATTCATGAATTTTGCCATCGTTCTCAATGACTTGTGGCACGGTGGTTTTGGTCAAATGTGAGCTCGCGCGGCACCCATTTTGCACAGAGCTTCCGCATATCCAAATGTTGATGAATGATATGACCAACACGTTCCTTTGATATCTTTAAGGTCTCTGCTATCTCGATCAACTTTATTTTACGGTCATTCAAAATCATTTTGTGGATTTTTGATGTTTTCGACGGTAACCACCTCTTTCGCGCGTCCACTGCGTTCACCGTCCTCCGTGCTCATTTCACCACGCTTGAATTTTGCATACCAATCAATTATTGTTGATTTCCTAAGGGAGACTACGGAAACTTATTATCAAGCCAAGTTTTTGCTTCCACTGTATTTCTTCCCTTCAGAAAACAGTATTTTATCAAAACACGAAATTCTTTTTTTCCATTTTTTCACAATAACAAAAGTTGCTTCACAAAAGACGCTCTATCTCACAAACTAATTGACTGACAAACGTCAAATTTTGACACGAATCATTTGAAAGTTAGTACTATATAAAAATAATATGAATTCAATACTAACGACGCCATCTATGTGTCAGACCGGGGACTTATCAGCCAACCTGTTAGAATACTGGGAAATGAATCGCTGATACCATCCAGTCATACCTAAAAATCTTCTTAGTTGTTTAGTTGTTTTTGGAGCTGGGAACTCATCCACGGCTTGTATTTTGTTAAGGTTTATTTGGAGAGTACCTTCTCCTACAATATATCCAAGAAAATTTACTTGACTGCCTTTTTCCGACATTTATCGTCACTCCGCTTTATGCAATTCTGTAGCAACTGTAGACAAATGCTTCAAGTGCTCATCAAAACTTGCTGACATGACTAGCAGATCATCAAGATTGTGAGGTAGTTGTCTAAATTAAAGTTGCAACAAAAATGAACATCTGATTGTCACAAATCAAAGCATCAGCTGATGCGCCAAAGCCTTAATTAAGTTGGCAACTCTACTTAGCATAGCTCAACTGTTGAGTCTATCGAACGGGGAGTAGTGCAATGATCCACACAGAGATGCTTTGAGCACTCACTAAGGGCAGCCATCTTCACTTTTGCAACTTTTTCACTGAGAACATACATTTACATCAGACCAAAAATTTGTAAAGAAAAATTGCAAAATAAATATAAAATAATACTGCAACCAAGCCAACAATTTTGGCATCCAAGGTTTTTTTTGTCGCCAACTTGGATTGGCCGGCTCTTTAGAGAGTTTAGAATTGCTAAATTTTCTCTTTGCCACTGATTGGTAAGTTGTGTCAATCTGATTAGACCTTGCGGTAAAATGTTATTTTATGCAGCTTATTGGTCATACCGCTGGCAATTGCACACGCTAGACCCTCCATAGAGTGTAATAGGTGTTGCACATTGCGGTCCTCGCCTTCCCAAGCGCTGGCGGCTCTTCACCCTAACCTGCAAGCCTAAGGGAGTATTGGTGAAGGCAGCGAACCTCGCTGCGAACAGCCAGCTAGAGCGAGAATAAGGCAATAATCTTGCGGCAGCGAATCTTCGCTGCAGATTATCAAACGGTATTCGATAGCGGCTCAGCGAAGGCGATACTAGAGACGTTCAAAGGAGCGTAGATCTTCCGGCGAGATCTACGGCTCCACAAAACACGCCAGTACCATCTGCATTGGATTGTTTTCGTTCGTAAAATGCACTAAGAGCGCCAACATGGTTTGAAAAACTGAAAAGTTAAATTGAATTTGTATTTAGTACTTGTCAAAATCAACTAACTCATTTCTTCGACCTTTATACAGCCAACATGGGGTACATAGGGATTCGATAGCCTGATATCCATAACCCTTTATCATCTTTAACAGCTATCATCAACATTCATATATGCTACGACGGATTCATCAGTTATCAGGCCTGCTAGCATCGATGGAAAGTGCGTAAGTACGGCATAGCCGTGTCTGTAATTATAGTTGATTGGGGTTGTGATTGTGAAGCCCTCGTTTCCTTGTTGGTCCGTGTTGGTTACCTATCTTTCGTATTATTAAGTCATGAAGACAACCGTTTAAGTAAAACAAATTAACGTAACGATAAATCAAGCACTATTGTTAACTAGAGATAATTTGTATAAACAAAATGAAGTATGTTTATTAAATTACTGTATATCATGGAGAAGAAAACAATGATGTGTTAACTTTTTGATTCTAATTGGGCACTGAATATATGCGAGCGTTTGAGATAGTGCGAAATGAGTATTGTCCCTCTCCCCTAGTATTACACTCTGTCTACACTTTAATTTATGATGACTTACTACCCAGTCGAAGCCAAAGACCCACCCCAGCCCTGAACTGAGCCGGCAAGTTAGCTAGACAGAGTAGGCTTAGACGAGTAGAACCTCGTGGTGTTCGTCACATAATTAAATGGCGCCCAACTCGTGAGGCCTATGGAAAATGTGCCCCAAAATAAAAATTTCCTCATCAAACTATTCATTCTTTTTATTGAAAACATAGATGTATGAATTTTTCTGCCTTCTGGATTGGCTGTTTACTGATGAGAAAGTCGGAAGCAGACCAGGCGAAAAGAACATACATAGCGGATTCATTAATCAATAGTGTTATCAATGAATTAAACCTGCTAAATACAATTTTCTGGCCAATAATGTGATTAAGGAAATTTTTTGTAGAATTGATGAATTTCGATTCGCTACCGAATCATTGTTAGGCCCAGTACACAATATTGTGTTGTGGTATTGAAATCGAGAATTGTTCAGTATTGGTTAATATCGATCTGTTCCTCTTTCAATCACAAACACTCATCAAATACGTTACTAATCAAAGTAGATTCAGACTCTCAGTACTCACTTCACATTATCTTAAAATCGCATTGAAGGGTAAGTCCCAAACTTAAAAACTTAAAACTTGAACACTATATTATCACATATCGTAAACTTATTTTTGTCAATTACCTTGTCAATATCGAATACCGTACTAGTTCACATTCATACTTTAATTCATTATGCCGGTTACTCGCAGCCACGAAAACCTCGCATCAGCTAGTTCATTAATTCTTTGCAAAATTTGCAATGATTTAAAATCGTCTGAATTTGAATAGTAAAACCCCTTGTAGTCATAACTTTCACTCCGAATGTATATCCAATTGGCTCAATAGTAGCGAAACTTGTCCAACTTGCAAAAGCCGTGCAGGGTAGGAGATATTTTTGGCTTAGAACAATCTGAAGGGTTAAGCATGCTTCATACAGTTGCAGCACCCCCAGATTCACGCGATGCCTCGGGAGCCTCTGGCACTAAACTGCGAGAGCGACCCAAAACAAGAGCTAATCAGAGAGAGAATCTCATGAGAAATGCTGCACGAGCAAGTCACCTACCCCGAGCATCAATAGGAAGTATAACCTCACCCGTTCCAGCTGTGTCTGAACAACGAGTTCAAGGACTTATCACTTCTTCACTCGATAACTTTCGAGCTGAACTAGTCGCTACTATCGCTGATCAGGTTGAATTTGCCTTCAGAAACTTAAATATTGACGCCCAACCGCCAATAGTTCGTTCCGAGGAACCGCAATTGGAATGGGATAACGAAATTCCAGATCCGAATAACGAAGGATCGAGGCAATCAGGAAATATATCTGGTAGTATCGATCGGCCTGACCGAATTTCCAGTACCATTGTTAATTGGCATCTTAAGTTCAGTGGTACACCAACTGATATACCAATCGAAGACTTTATATATCGAATAAATTGCTTGACCTCTCGTTGTTTGAGCGGAAGCTTTGATACGTTGTATCAGTTCGCTCACTTACTATTCTCAGGTCCAGCGTTAACATTCTATTGGAGGTTTCATCGTAGCTCTCATCATAGGAATTGGTATAATCTTTGTTCTCGTTTATGCTAAAGATACCAAAATCAAAGAACCGATGAAGTCATAAAAGATAGCTTACGACGCAGGAAACAAAAGTTTAATGAACCTTTCGACGAATATCTGGATGCTATGTTGAACATAGCAGATACGCTTAATTCTCGTCTATCCGATACCGAATTGGTCTCTTATGTTAAACAGAATTTGAAACCAGATCTTCGACATGAACTATTACATGTTCCAATTCAAATTTAGCTATCCTTCGTAGAGAATGTCACAAACATGAATCAAATGAATCAAATGCTGGAATTGCGATGAAATTGGTCATCGTTACCAGGATTGCCTGAAATCACGTCGTATATTTTGTTATGGCTGTGGAAAACTTGACACATATAAACCAAACTGTACAAAATGTAAAACCAAACAGGAAAACTCGCAGAAGGGTATTCGCTTACCACCAAAAGCGGATATCCGCAATTAAAAATAGAAACAAATTCTCTAGAGTATTTTCAACCACCTGCTATATCGAATAACTTACCTGACTTACAAATTCATCGACATTTTATACCTTATCATTTGCGATTAAGAAAAATTCACACATCTCCAAAATCGCGTGCTGCTCATCGTATGCATACATTTTGGTCGAAAAACCGTGTACTAAATTCTTATAGGATATCAGCTATCGTAAATAAAGACAACGATATACGACCCTTTACTTACCTCAACATTCTCGATCAGCGTTGTTTGGCCTTGCTCGATAGCGGAGCAAATAAAAGCGTGATTGGAGGAAACTTAGCAAAGTTCATTCTTGAAAATAATATTAACTATCTTAAAATCAAAGGATTTGTTAAAACTGCTGATGGACAACCTCAAAAGGTCGCTGGTACCATTAATCTTCCGATCGAGTATAATTCGACAAAGCAATCTTTTGAGTTCCTAATTGTTAGCGCCATCACGCAAGATGTTATTTGCGGAATTGACTTTTGGAATAAATTTGGAATTTCTGTTAGTTATGTTAGTGCAGTAACTGAATCTGAAATGGAAAATGAAACGATACCCAAACTGTCTCTTACAGTGATGCAAAACGCAGATTACAAGCAGTTGTTGATTTTTTCCGTCATGCGAAAGGAAAAACAACACTTCTTGAACATACTATAGACACAGGAGATAGTACTCCTATTAAACAACGATACTATCCCATATCTCCAGCTAAAGAAAAGCGACTTTGTGTCGAGATTGACCGCATGTTACGTTTAGGAGTAATAGAAGAAGCTTCTAACTCTCCATGGTCCTCGCCTGTGGTTTTGATTGTTAAACCTGGCAAAGATCGTCTATGTCTTTGAAAAATTACAAGAGTTTTTGCAATATTATATTTTCCGCTTTATTCGCGAACAAAGAGACTGGACCTAATTGTTGTTGTTAGGCGACGAAAACGAAAACGGAGTAAAATGATGACGCGCTGTAGAGTTCTCAATTTCAACTATGTTTATAATTCTATGCTAAGTTACATTAAGCCTAACTTAACTAGAGTGGCGAAGCGAGGCGAATTCGCTCAGAGAGCAAAACGAAAGCTTTATTGCGCTCTCGCTTCGCCCTAATTCTAATAACTTCATTTGACAACTTCATTATCTTAACTAATGTACATCAAATGCGCCAACACCGGCCCCGATGAACGGCTGTGCCTTCATGCTATTGGCAGAGGCGCCAATTTGTGAATTGGCCGTTTAAACAGCCCTCCTGTGCTGGTTCGCACGTCTGCGACGCGCACCGCCCCGTCCGCTCCCGGGTATACCGCCACGATTCGCCCCACCATCCACTGCATCGGCGGCTGATTGTCCTCTGCGACGACGACGAGCTCTCCGATTCGCAGATTTGGCTGCAACCGGTCCCACTTGGCCCGTGCCTGCAGGCCCAGCACATACTCCGGGACCATCGCTGCCAGAACGCTCGCTTGAGCGACGAGACAGCTCGCCATCGCCTTAAGCAACTCAGACCCTCCTGGTCCGGGGTCCGCGATGCTGCCGGTGCCACCAGTGGACCGCCCACCAGTAGATGTCCTGGGGTTAGTGCCTCGCCGTCGTTGGGGTCGTTGCTTACGGCTCCTAGCGGGCGGAGTTGAGCACCGCCTCGACCGCCACGACCACTGTCTGCAGCTCCTCGGCCGTGAGCAGGGCGTTGCCCACCGTCCGTAGGAGTAGGTGCTTTGCAGACTTCACACCTGCCTCCCATAGTCCTCCGAAGTGAGGAGCCCTCGGCGGTATGAACGCAAATTCGCATCCGCTTCTTGATGCGAAGTCGCGAACTGCGTTCTCCTCGGCCTCGACTCGTCTCCTTAGCTCCTCCAGATGGCGACTTGCTCCGACGAAGTTCGTCGCGTTGTCGCAATGGACTCGGCTCGGGCATCCTCTTCGACCAACAAACCTTTGGAAAGCCATTAGAAATGCATTAGTTGACAGGTCGGATACAATTTCTAAGTGAACCGCTTTTGACGCAAAACAGACGAACAAAGCTATGTACGACTTGTACGGCGGCTTTCCGCGAATCCTATAGGTTGTCTCAACCGGGCCACAAAAATCTACGCCACAAATTGAAAATGGGCGGAGCGCTCGGAGTCGATCAGCAGGCAAATTTCCCATTATTTGCGTAAGCAGCCGAGGTTTGCATTTAAAGCAACGGATGCATGATCGTACTGTCTGACGACAAAGCTCTTGAGCATTAACTAACCAAAGTCGTTCTCTAAGAATGCTCACGAGCGCTCTTGGGCCAGCGTGACAGTTGGTCAAGTGAAGGTACCTCACATAGCTGCGAGCAAATTGTGAGCGCTTCGACAAGAGGAGTGGAAACTTAGCATCATACGAAATAGGAGCATTTACCAGTCGCCCCCGACTCGCAACAACGAAAACGAACACCAAGATCCTTCATGCTCATGTATGAAAGGATTGAGTCGTTGTAGACTCGAGCTCACACGTGTACTCTTACGAACCCTTTCTATATCGTCTCTGAATTCGAAATCCTGCATTACTTCTATTATTTTACTGAATGCTTCTTTCAGTTCTGATGCCGTTGGAACCAGTTCAAATTGAACTGTTTTCTCTTTGCATCTTCGAATGAAGCGGAACACATAAGCGAACACTCTCAACAGACTTGTGTGCGACGAAAAACTTTCGATCGAGTCCACTAGATCTGACTTTACCACTATAGCTGTCAGTCCAACAGCTGTTTTGCGCACTTCCAATTGCGCGTCTCTTCAGAGACGAAATGGTGGTTAACTGGCCATGCGTCGTGTGGTTCCATCAAGAATGACGGACCACTAAACCACATTGACGCGCACAGTTCAGTCACATCGCAACCTCTCGATACAATGTCTGCGGGGTTCTGCTTAGTTGGAACATGACGCCATTCCACGCTCTCTGACCACTCTTGAATCTCGGCCACTCGATTCGACACGAATGTCGCGAGTGGAAGGATGTGACCGGATCCAATGAAGAGTGACTTCCGAATCTGACCAAAGAACCGTCCGTTCAATTGGTGATCGGATTAGTCTTCGTATGCGGTGGCAGAGTTCTGCAAGAAGGTGAGCTGCACACAACTCAAGTCTAGGAAGAGTCTTAGTCTTGAGGGGAGCTACTTTTGATTTTGAGGTTAGTAATGATACTTTACAACCTTCTGCAGTATGCGTACGAACGTAAATACACGCCCCATACGCTCTTATTGAGGCGTCGGCGAAGCCATGTATCTCTATCGGTGACGTAGGCTCTGTGAACAAATATCGTGGCACTTTTATGTTTTGCAATTGTGTCAAATTTGACTTCAATTGCTGCCACGATGTATCCAAACTCAATGGTATGGATTCGTCCCACTCCAACTTTTGAAGCCAGAGCTCTTGAAGCAGTATCTTTGCTTTTATAATTAAGGGACTCAATAGGCCAAGCGGATCGAATAACCGCGATGTCACCGAGAGAATGTTCCGTTTTGTCGCTTTAAGACCCATGAATGAATCGTCGATCCGGAATTGGAACACGTCTTCATTTGGCAACCAAATCACACCTAGAGTCTTGGTTGCGTCAGTCTCGGAGATCGTTATCGGCTTTGGTGTACTGTTTGATGCGGAGAACCCAGGAGCATTCGAGAACCACTTCGCAAGTTCAAAACCTGCTCCTAGCAGTATCTGCGACACTTCAGACTTAATTGTCTTCAGGTCCTCGACGCATGCGGCACCAGTCAACATATCGTCAACGTAGAAGTCTTGCCTGATAACTTCAGCTGCCATGGGGTGCGAGGATTTCGCAATCTCGCTCAGCTGGATCAAACACCGTATGGCCAAGAATGGCGCTGGCGCAGTGCCATATGTTACAGTATTTAATCTGAATAATCTCAACGAGTCTGATGGATCTTTCCTCCACACTATGAGCTGATAGTTTCGATCTGCCTCGTGCACCATAACTTGGCGGTACATCTTTTGATGTCGGCCGTTAATGCATATTTATGCAATCGAAAACGAAGCAGAGTCGAAAACAGCTCTTCTTGAATGGTCGGCCCGACCATAAGAATGTCATTCAACGCCTTATGTGTCGAAGTGCGACACGAAGCATCAAATACGACCCTCAGCTTTGTCGAAGTGCTTTGGGGCCGTAGTACACATTGGTGCGGAATAACATAGTGTGGTGTACTTGGAAGGATGTGACTCACTTCGGACATGTGGCCCATCTCTACATATTCTTCCATAAATTCTAAGTACATTCGCTTTAACTCGGGATCTCGAGTTAAACGTTTTTCAAGCGACAAAACCGCCGTTTAGCAACTTCAAAGAGCACCCAAGCTGGTGCGGATCTGATTTAAACGGCAGTCTTATTTCGAAACGACCAGACGGCAATCTTTTCACATTATTTGTGAAATGATCTTCACAACTTTGTTGTTCAGCGGAAAGGACTTTGGAGGGAGAGCGCACATCTTCGACAGTCCAAAACTTCAGCAAGGTCTTGTCAATCGAGCTCAAACTTTCTTCCTGATAGCTCAGATTGACAGTCATCTTCTGGTGAGATTTTTCACCAGGAGTGTACCGCCAGACAATCCACCCAAGGCTTGTCTTTTGGAGGATTGGACACTCTGGACCTTGCTTGATTTGGCCAACGGACAATAGATCAAAGAATGTTTCAGCGCCGATAAGAAGATCAATTTTCTGCGGTTTGTAGAAATAGGGATCCGCTAGCTGAATATTGTCAGGTATCTTCCAGTCACTGACATTTACAGTGTGATCTGGCCGATAACCTGAGATCGATTTGAGGATCCATAAATCGATCGCATATTCATTGCAGCCAACTCGCGACTTCACCATTGTGTGTATCTTTTTCTTAACTTGAGAATTGGATTCACCAATGCCAAGCAAGCTGATGCACGAGTCTTCTCTACGCAAATGCAGCCGCTGAGCTAGTTCCTCAGTCACAAAATTAATTTGTGACCCAGAGTCCAGCAAAGCTCGTCCTAAGACGAAATAGCCTGAATTCGTCTTTATTTTGATGACTGCTGTGGTCAGGATCACTTTATCCGACACGGTCGCATGCATCGCATGCGAAGTGGATGGACGATCAGGCTCAACAGCGGAGAGACTCGAGGGTGGTACTCTACTATTTGTAGTCGCAGAATATATGTGCAGCGACGTATGATGTGAACGGCTGCACACACGACACTTTTTGCCTTACATTTGGCGACAGTGTGACCCTTCCGAAGACAATTTATGCATAATGCAGATGTTTTCCGGTAGTCAAATCTCTGTTTAACTGCCAAGGCAGCAAGCATCAAGCAACTCATGATGGAATGATCTTCGGAATTGCAATATACGCATATTTGAGTCTTTTGATCAATCTTATCTTTTAGCGTCGTACACGAAAACGAGCTTTTATTAAGCTGTTTAGCGGAAACGTCTTGACTATCGGACTTTGTCGAATTCTCAGCTGACAAGTGCTGATATCGAGTCGATAATCGTCGATATTATCGACGATTAAGCACAGTTTCACACTCACTCCATAATGGAATCTTCGTGTAATCTAGCTGCTCATCCCACTTCTTCTTTGTCATTGCATCAACTTTGTGCATGACCAGGTGAATAAGGATTGCATTTGCAATCTTCTTATCATCACCTATCGACAACAAAGATCCGTATATCGCAGAGACAGTGCCAATCAAGTTTCGCAACGCTGAAACGGAGGGCTGCGAAATCTTTGGCAAATTGAAAAGAGCAGTGATATTTTCAATAAATATCAGACAATCATGTCATATACTCTTTTCAAACTCGCCATTGCTTTCTCATAATTGTCCTCGGTGACTTGAAACGTTCTCACCGTTCCAAGAGCCTCACCAGAGAGACAAGAAATGAGATGATTGAATTTCTCAATGCGCGGAATTGAATGGTCATTGTCAACAAGAGTCTCAAACAAGCTTATGAAATTTTAAATTCGGAATACTTTCCGCTGAACTTTGGCAATGAGAGTTTAGGCAGACGGGTACGAGGAGCGGCAATCGGCTGAATCGATATATTGGCGGATGAAGTATCGGTCAACGATTTCACCATCGCCTTCAGCCTTGCCTTTGCAGTAATGCAAATCTCTTCTAACTCGCACCGGTAATCGTCATATTCGTCAAATGTCTCAATTCTGCTTTGATATTTGAGAGCATTCTCAATATGCGACGACAACATCTCAAGCCTGCACTCTAGCTCTGTCAAATCTCGACCGATCGTGTCATGTCGGCCGTTAATGCGTATTTATGCAATCGAAAACGAAGCAGAGTCGAAAACAGCTCTTCTTGAATGGTCGGCCTGACCATAAGAATGTCATTCAACGCCTTATGTGTCGAAGTGCGACACGAAGCATCAAATACGACCCTCAGCTTTGTCGAAGTGCTTTGGGGCCGTAATATACATTGGTGCGGAATAACATAGTGTGGTGTACTTGGAAGGATGTGACTCACTTCGGACATGTGGCCCATCTCTACATATTCTTCCATAAATTCCAGGTACATTCGCTTTAACTCGGGATCTCGAGTTAAGCATTTTTCAAGCGACAAAAACCGCCGTTTAGCAACTTCAAATGAGCACCCAAGCTGGTGCGAATCTGATTTGAACGGCAGTCTTACTTCGAAACGACCAGACGGCAATCTTCTCACATTATTTGTGAAATGATCTTCACAACTTTGTTGTTCAGCGGAAAGGACTTTGGAGGGAGAGCGCACATCTTCGACAGTCCAAAACTTCAGCAAGGTCTTGTCAATCGAGCTCAAACTTTCTTCCTGATAGCTCAGATTGACAGTCATCTTCTGGTGAGATTTTTTCACCAGGAGTGTACCGCCCCGAGACAATCCACCCAAGGCTTGTCTTTTCGAGGATTGGACACTCTGGACCTTGCTTGATTTGGCCAACGGACAATAGGTCAAAGAATGTTTCAGCGCCGATAAGAAGATCAATTTTTTGCGGTTTGAAGAAATAGGGATCCGCTAGCTGAATATTGTCAGGTATCTTCCAGCCACTGACATTTACAGTGTGATCTGGCTGATAACCTGAGATCGATTTGAGGATCCATAAATCGATCGCATATTCATTGCAGCCAACTCGCGACTTCACCATTGTGTGTATCTTTTTCTTAACTTGAGAATTGGATTCACCAATGCCAAGCAAGCTGATGCACGAGTCTTCTCTACGCAAATGCAGCCGCTGAGCTAGTTCCTCAGTCAAAAATTAATTTGTGACCCAGAGTCCAGCAAAGCTCGTCCTAAGACGAAATCGCCTGAATTCGTCTTTATTTTGATGACTGCTGTGGTCAGGATCACTTTATCCGACACGGTCGCATGCATCGCATGCGAAGTGGATGGACGATCAGGCTCAACAGCGGAGAGACTCGAGGGTGGTACTCTACTATTTGTAGTCGCAGAATATATGTGCAGCGACGTATGATGTGAACGGCTGCACACACGACACTTTTATACCCGCTACCCATAGGGTAGAAGGGTATTATAACTTTGTGCCGGCAGGAAATGTATGTAACAGGTAGAAGGAGGCATCTCCGACCCTATAAAGTATATATATTCTTGATCAGCGTCAACAGCCGAGACGATATAGCCATGTCCGTCTGTCCGTCTGTGTGTCTGTCCGTCCGTCCGTATGAACACCTAGATCTCAGAGACTATAAGAGATAGAGCTATAATTTTTTCGACAACATTTGTTATGTTTGCACGCAGATCAAGTTTGTTTCAAATTTTTGCCACGCCCACTTCCGCCCCCGCAAAACAAAAAATCGAATAACAAGCGTAATTTTAAAGCTAGAGTTCCGAATTTTGGTATATATAATAACTACTATAGTAGTTATGATTTCTGAAAATTTGGTTGCGATCAGATAAAATTGTCGAAGTTATAAAAGAAATATTTTTGTATGGGCAAAAACGCCTACTTACTAGGGGTCTTAGTTGCTTTGGCTGACAATCTGGTATATTGTGCCGTCTATGGTATATTTTGAATGCGGTACTATTTCGATATACCAAATATACCATTTGGTATATTTTAGTATTTTGCAGTATATTCGGTATATTTTGAGAAAATACCGCAAATTATATTTATTTTATTCAAAATGGGTAGCGGGTATCTCACAGTCGAGTACACTCGACTGTAGCTCTTTACTTGTTTGCCTTACATTTGGCGACAGTGTGACCCTTCCGAAGACAATTTATGCATAATGCAGTTGTTTTCGCGTAGTCGAATCTCTGTTTAACTGCCAAGGCACCAAACATCGAGCAACTCATGATGGAATGATCTTCGGAATTGCAATATTCGCATATTTGGGTCTTTTGATCAATCTTATCCTTGAGCGTCGTACACGAAAACGAGCTTTTATTAAGCTGTTTAGTGGAAACGGCTTGACTATCGGACTTTGTCGAATTCTCAGCTGACAAGTGCTGATATCGACGATTAAGCACAGTTTCACACTCACTCCATAATGGAATTTTCGTGTAATCTAGCTGCTCATCCCACTTCTTCTTTGTCATTGCATCAACTTTGTGCATGACCAGGTGAATAAGGATTGCATTTGCAATCTTCTTATCATCACCTATCGACAACAAAGATCCGTATATCGCAGAGACAGTGTCAATCAAGTTTCGCAACGCTGAAGCGGAGGGCTGCGAAATCTTTGGCAAATTGAAAGAGCAGTGATATTTTCATTAAATATCAGACAATCATTGTCATATACTCTTTTCAAACTTGCCATTGCTTTCTCATAATTGTCCTCGGTGACTTGAAACGCTCTCACCGTTCCAAGACCCTCACCAGAGAGACAAGAAATGAGATGATTGAATTTCTCAATGCGCGGAATTGAATGGTCATTGTCAACAAGAGTCTCAAACAAGCTTATGAAATTTTTAAATTCGGAATACTTTCCGCTGAACTTTGGCAATTAGAGTTTAGGTAGACGGGTACGAGGAGCGGCAATCGGCTGAATCGATATATTGGCGGATGAAGTATCGGTCAACGATTTCACCGTCGCCTTCAGCCTTGCCTTTGCAGTAATGCAAATCTCTTCTAACTCGCACCGGTAATCGTCATATTCGTCAAATGTCTCAATTCTGCTTTGATATTTGAGAGCATTTTCAATATGCGACGACAACATCTCAAGCCTGCACTCTAGCTCTGTCAAATCTCGACCGATCGTGTCATCGAGAATTTGATTATTAACTCTGCAAATGCTCTTCACGCAAATAGCAAGTTTCTTTTTAGAGCCTTCAAGAGTTTCTTTCGAATTCATTTTTATTTAGGTTATTAGAGGAGACGACAAAAAATATAAAAATAAAATACAAAATAAATCTTGTTGCTTCCAACAACAACGAAAAGAAAATTAAAAAAAATTTATTATTTTTTCTTTTTAATTATTATTTTGAACTATTTGTTTTTATTTTTACTTAATTTTTATTATTATTATTTTTAAATTGTCCTAAGCTAACCACTAAGCTTTCTCGGACAATAATAGGGAGTACACAATTCGAGGGAGCAAACGAGATATCACACTGATATGCTCAACCAACGATTGTAGGGGAGCGAGTTCTTAGCGCTGCAAAGCGCGAGTTATACATTTGTCACCACTTACCACTTCCCCATCTCATTTGTCACCACTTACCACTTACCCAACACTAACACATACAAAGCATTCCATTAGATCGGGATTGCGATCGTCAATTATGTAAACATAAACATTCAAGCTTCCACTATAAACTAATAACCCAAACTGGGACTGCTAGCTTCTTTAACGTAAACATAAACAACCAAGCTTGCACTCTAAAGTCAGAATATGCTAACGTAATTATAAACAACTCAGACGGTTTGGCTGCCGCCAACATCCAAGTATAAAATAGCACTTCTTGCACAGCTTAACTTCAGTTTGTATCAATTCTCTGAATAAACCAGTTCAAATCTACGACACTGTGTACATTCTTATTTATTGAAATACAACTCATGTATATATATGTCAAACATATATAACTCGCGCGACAACGAAAAGTGCAAGCAACAACACAGACTACAGAGCGCGATGCACTGTGCAGATGCTGGCTTGCTAACGTATGTATGTGTGTATGTTCGCTGTTTCTAAGCGCGCGAAACGAAAACGAAAATGCAAGCAACAACAACACGGAGCCGAAATGCACCGGTGCAGTGTTGGCTTGCGGGTATATATGTATGTATATACGTATGTGCGCTTAGCAACAGCACACAACTTACAGCGGCTACGAATCTGGTGACAAAGGGGCGACGAAAGCGAAAATTGCAACGAACTAAGAGAAGAAGTTCGATGCAATGGAAATAAGAATTTCCCTAGTCACTTTCACTTAGAAAACAAAAACAATATTCTGCCTAAGCGGTTCACTTTTTAAATTAAAATATAAAATTTAAAACAAATGCTCTACTATTACGTATGTGCCAAGAATTGAAAGCGTCACTAGAATTTTGCAACTTGGCAACCAATTCAGTTTTTCGCTTCCAATTTTTCGCACAGTACCTGAATTGGCGATCTTTAATGATCCCAGCCACTTTCCTCTGTGTGTTCTGCTTGGTGCAGGGTATCCTCCAGCGATGATGCCGAAAAATCCACCGATGACAAACACAAGGAGATCACAGCACTGGCACAAGACAATTGATTGTTTATATTTTATTATATTTGCGACCGGCGCGAATGTGTTTTGTTTTGTTTTCTATTTTTCAATCACTCGCGTTCAACAACAATTAGTGTCCACCCGGGGCGCCATGAAAAATCACAAGAGTTTTTGCAATTATTATATTTTCCGCTTTATTCGCGAACAAAGAGACTGGACCTAATTGTTGTTGTTAGACGACGAAACGAAAACGGAGTAAATGATGACGCGCTGTAGAGTTCTCAATTTCAACTGTGTTTATAATTCTATGCTAAGTTACATTAAGCCTAACTTAACTAGAGTGGCGAAGCGAGGCGAATTCGCTCAGAGAGCAAAACGAAAGCTTTATTGCGCTCTCGCTTCGCCCTAATTCTAATAACTTCATTTGACAACTTCATTATCTTAACTAATGTACATCAAATGCGCCAACAGTCACTTTGGTTTTATTTTTAGCGTTTGCTGTTGTTTTTGTTTTGATAACGCGATATTAAAACACTCGTGGGTAATTAAAATTACCACTATTTGGGCGCCAATTATTTGATTTGATTTATATCAATTATTTAATTTGATTTATATCAATAAATTAGTCGATGACTTTTACGCCTGAAATTTAGAAACTTTTCGTATAATTAAAAGGCGGAGTTTTATTTTAATGATTATTTATTAACAGGGCCGAAGTGCCTCTGTTCAAAATCGAATATACATAAAATCAATCAAGACAATCCCGCAACTTATGGTTACGAGATCGTTTCATAGCGGCCACGCAAATATGCCTTTTCAGCTATTTGGCCAGTGTCGTATTCGATCAGCGAACTCAGACCGTTTGTTTGTCTTAACTTATATAAACATTACGGATAGTTTCTTTAACAACTTTTTACACGTTGGACATTTTGGTTCACCACTGTCAGGATCGTTAGGATCATCGTTCTGTTCTTAATTATGAGCCAGAATTTGATCCCAACATGCTGCACAAACATTGTGAGGGTGCAATTTAAATTTTAAAATTGCATTTGCAAATTCTGGCCATTTCACGATATATAAACATATCCTGCTGACTAATATCGATTAATCGCATATTAAATATCACTTAGTCGAGTTAGCAGCCCTTGACAGTAATTTACCATTCACACAAATAAATTACAGAGATTGATCGAATAATTGAGATCAACTCTGTGTAAGCTCAATATTCGAATATCGAAGAGACATTGGAAGAAGAAGAAATTTTTCTTTTCCGTTTCTGGTACCAAGGCGCGTGGACCATTTTTGCAAATTTATTAATGCAAATTTATGTATGTATAAAAACTCAGCAAATCCAGCGCTGAATTTTATCGAAGGAAAATTTTCTCCATCTGCGTGGACATAGCCACCAGAGTATTGTTTGATAATTATTATTAAAAAAATAAAAATAAAATACAAATAAAACTTGTTGCTTCCAACAACAACAACAAAAGAACTTAAAAAAAAAAATGTATTATTTTTTTTAATTATTATTTGAACTATTCTTTTATTTTTACTTAATTTTTTTTATTATTATTATTATTTTTAAATTGTCCTAAGCTAACCACTAAGCTTTCGGACAATAATAGGGAGTACACAATTCGAGGGAGCACACAAGATATCGCACTGATATGCTCAACCAACGAATGTAGGGGAGCGAGTTCTAAGCGCTGCAAAGCGCGCGACAACGAAAAGTGCAAGCAACAACACAGACTACAGAGCGCAATGCACTGTGCAGATGCTGGCTTGCTAACGTATGTATGTGTGTATGTGCGCTGTTTCTAAGCGCGCGAAACGAAACGAAAATGCAAGCAACAACAACACGGAGCCGAAATGCACCGGTGCAGTGTTGGCTTGCGGGTATATATGTATGTATATACGTATGTGCGCTTAGCAACAGCACACAACTTACAGCGGCTACGAATCTGGTGACAAAGGGGCGACGAAAGCGAAAATTGCAACGAACTAAGAGAAGAAGTTCGATGCAATGGAAATAAGAATTTCCCTAGTCACTTTCACTTAGAAAACAAAACAATATTCTGCCTAAGCGGTTCTCTTTTTAAATTAAAAATATAAAATTTAAAACAAATGCTCTACTATTACGTATGTGCCAAGAATTGAAAGCGTCACTAGAATCTTGCAACTTGGCAACCAATTCAGTTATTTACTTTCAATTTTTCGCACAGTACCTGGAATTGGCGATCTTTAATGATCCCAGCCACCTTCCTCTGTGTGTTTTCTGCAGGTGCAGGGTATCCTCCAGCGATGATGCAGAAAATTCCACCGATGACACAAACACAAGTGGATCACAGCACTGGCACAAAGTCAATTGTTTGTTTATGTTTATTATATTTTAAAACGACCGGCGCGAATTTGTTTTGTTTTTGTTTTCTGTTTTTCAATCATTCGCGTTCAACAACAATTAGTGTCCAACCGGGGGCGCCATGAAAAATCACAAGAGTTTTTGCAATTATAATTCCGCTTTATTCGCGAACACAAAGACTGGACCTAATTGTTGTTGTTACAAACGACGAAAACGAAAACGGAGTAAATGTCTTTATTTCTATGCTAAGTTACATTAAGCCTAACTTAACTAGAGTGGCGAAGCGAGGAGAATTCGCTCAGAGAGCAACAAACGAAAGCTTTATTGCGCTCTCGCTTCGCCATAATTCTAACAACTTCATTTGGTACTTCATGCTCTTAACTAATAATTAGCAAATGCGCCAACAGATATTACTTGTTGTTGCTTAATTTGGGTAAAGGCATAGAGCCAGAAGCTTTTACAGGTTGGGAGGGTAAAGAAGAAGAGCATAACCATCTTCGTTCTTCATATTTATATATTGAATGCATATACTTCTTAACCGGTCTATCGGTTGATAGCCTATCCTGTCTGTTCCCATCGTAACTCTGTCTACTTTCTTTTATCTGTGTGGCACGGCAGCTTACTAGGTGGCAAAAGACCCACCCCACTTTCCCCTGAGCTTTAGTCGACAATGTAGGCTGAGTATGCTTCCAGTTTGCTGCCCACTTGTCTCATAATAAGATGACGCCCTAAAAGTGTTCGTTACAACTGGCCATGCGTCGTGTGGTTCCTTTAAGAATGACGGATCACTAAACCACATTGACTCGCACAGTTCAGACACATCGCAACCTCTCGATACAATGTCTTCGGGGTTCTGGTTAGTTGGAGCATGACGCCATTCCACGCTCTCTGACCGCTCTTGAATCTCGGCAACTCGATTCGACACGAATGTCGCGAGAGTAGAAGGATGTGACCGGATCCAATGAAGAGTAATTTCCGAATCTGACCAAAGAACCGTCCGTTCAATTGGTGATCGGATCAGCCTTCGGATGCGGTGGCAGAGTTCTGCAAGAAGGTGAGCTGCACACAACTCAAGTCTAGGAAGAGTCTTGAGGGGAGCTACTTTTGACTTTGAGGTTAGTAATGATACTTTACAACCTTCTGCAGTATGCGTACGAACGTAAATACGCGCCCCGTACGCTTTTATTGAGGCGTCGGCGAAGCTATGTATCTCTATCGGTGACGTAGGCTCTGTGAACAAATATCGTGGCACTTTTATGTTTTGCAATTGTGTCAAATTTGACTTCAATTGCTGCCACGATGTATCCAAACTCAATGGTATGGATTCGTCCCACTCCAACTTTTGAAGCCAGAGCTCTTGAAGCAGTATCTTTTCTTTTATAGTTAAGAGACTCAATAGGCCAAGCGGATCGAATAACCGCGATGTCACCGAGAGAATGTTCCGTTTTGTCGCTTTAAGACCCATGAATGAATCGTCGCTCCGGAATTGGAACACGTCTTCATTTGGCAACCAAATCTCACCTAGAGTCTTTGTTGCGTCAGTCTCGGAGATCGTTATCGGCTTTGGGGTACTGTCTGATGCGGAGAACCCAGGAGCATTCGAGAACGACTTCGCAAGTTCAAAACCTGCTCCTAGCAGTATCTGCGACACTTCAGACTTAATTGTTTTCAGGTCCTCAACGCATGGGACACCAGTCAACATATCGTCAACGTAGAAATTTTGTCTGATAACCTCAGCTGTCATGGGATGCGAGGATTTCGCAATCTCGCTCAGCTAGATCAAACACCGATGGCCAAGAAATGGCGCTGGCGCAGTGCCATATGTTACAGTATTTAATCTGAATAATCTCAACGAGTCTGATGGGTCTTTTCTCCACACTACGAGCTGATAGTTTCGATCTGCCTCGTGCACCATAACTTGGCGGTACATCTTTTGATGTCGGCCGTTAATGCGTATTTATGCAATCGAAAACGAAGCAGAGTCGAAAACAGCTTTCTTGAATGGTCGGCCCGACCATAAGAATGTCATTCAACGCCTTATGTGTCGAAGTGCGACACGAAGCATCAAATACGACCCTCAGGTTTGTCGAAGTGCTTTAGGATCGTAATACACATTGGTGCGGAATAACATAGTGTGGAGTACTTGGAAGGACGTGACTCACTTCGGTCATGTGGCCCATCTCTACATATTCTTCCATAAATTCCAAGTACATTCGCTTTAACTCGATCTCGAGTTAAGCATTTTTCAAGCGACAAAACCGCTGTTTAGCAACTTCAAATGAGCACCCAAGCTGGTGCGAATCTGATTTAAACGGCAGTCTTACTTTCAAACGACCAGACGGCAATCTTTACACATTATTTAGAAATGATCTTCACAACTTTGTTGTTCAGCGAAAAGGACTTTGAAGGAGAGCGCACATCTTCGACAGTCCAAAACTTCAGCAAGGTGTTGTCAATCGAGCTCAAATTTTCTTCCTGATAGCTCAGATTGACAGTCATCTCCTGGTGAGATTTTTCACCAGGAGTGTACCGCCCCGAGACAATCCAACCAAGGCTAGTCTTTTGGAGGATTGGACACTCTGGACCTTGCTTGATTTGGCCAACGGACAATAAGAAAAGAATGTTTCAGCGCCGATAAGATAAATTTTCTGCGGTTTGAAGAAATAGGGTTCCGCTAGCTGAATATTGTCAGGTATCTTCCAGTCACTGACATTTACAGTGTGATCTGGCTGATAACCTGAGATCGATTTGAGGATCCATAAATCGATCGCATATTCATTGCAGCCAACTCGCGACTTCACCATTGTGTGTATCTTTTCTTAACTTGAGAATTGGATTCACCAATGCCAAGCAAGCTGATGCACGAGTCTTCTCTACGCAAATGCAGCCGCTGAGCTAGTTCCTCAGTCACAAAATTAATTTGTGACCCAGAGTCAAGCAAAGCTCGTCCTAAGACGAAATCGCCTGAATTCGTCTTTATTTTGATGACTGCTGTGGTCAGGATCACTTTATCCGACACGGTCGCATGCATCGCATGCGAAGTGGATGGACGATCAGGCTCAACAGCGGAGAGACTCGAGGGTGGTACTCTACTATTTGTAGTCGCAGAATATATGTGCAGCGACGTATGATGTGAACGGCTACACACGACACTTTTTGCCTTACATTTGGCGACAGTGTGACCCTTCCGAAGACAATTTATGCATAATGCAGATGTTTTCCGGTAGTCAAATCTCTGTTTAACTGCCAAGGCAGCAAACATCGAGCAACTCATGATGGAATGATCTTCGGAATTGCAATATACGCATATTTGGGTCTTTTGATCAATCTTATCTTTTAGCGTCGTACACGAAAACGAGCTTTTATCAAGCTGTTTAGTGGAAACGTCTTGACTATCGGACTTTGTCGAATTGTCAGCTGATAAGTGCTGATATCGACGATTAAGCACAGTTTCACACTCACCCATAATGGAATCTTCGTGTAATCTAGCTGCTCATCCCACTTCTTCTTTGTCATTGCATCAGCTTTGGTGAATAAGGATTGCATTTGCAATCTTCTTATCATCACCTATCGACAACAAAGATCCGTATATCGCAGAGACAGTGCCAATCAAGTTTCGCAACGCTGAAACGGAGGGCTGCGAAATCTTTGGCAAATGAAAAGAGCAGTGATATTTTCATTAAATATCAGACAATCATTGTCATATAGTCTTTTCAGCCTGCTCAGCCTAACTGAGCAGTTACATTTATTGAATTTCTCTCAATCTTGCGCTCTTTTATGAAATTTTAAATTCGGAATACTTTCCGCTACAGTTGTTGCATTTTAGTTATAAGCTTTCGCTCAACTTTTGTTTTCCTTTCCTCATTTACTATATGTCGGAATAACCGCGTTCAACAACAATAAATTGTCGCTCTCTCCTTTCGCAACTAGCAAAAGCGAATTAGACGTATTTGCTTACTTAAATAAATATCGATAATCAATACGAATTTGCGCATCAGCAGCCTTCAAAGTGTTAAAACACATCATCTTTATTGCTCCCAACAACAACAAATATATTTTTTCGATTTTCGTAATTTTACATGGCGCCCGAGCAGGCTCACTACAAGTTAAAGACTTTGTTGATTTTGTTAATTAAACATAAAGAAAATTCAATTATTGCAACTTGATAAGTTTAATTAATTTCACACCTTGTTGGCAGCTGAGTGCAGATAATTAAAAACATATTCGTTTGCGTTGTTTCGTTGCTGGCCTTTTGTTGATTTATGGATCAATCAGAAGTCAACAGCTCTTCTGATGAACAGGTAACAGTGTCAACAACTGGAAAACTTTGTTAATAACTTTGACCTGGTGACATTCATTGTGATTGTTTCCCAGTTCAGACTGTTATATCTTGTATTAAACAAGAGTCCAGTTGCCTGACACTGATTATTGAATTGTAGTGAACAATTGATGCAACACACATAAGTGAAATAAATCCAAGTGCCGAAACATTCGAACCCCTCGCAACTTTATGATTATGCTTTCAGGTTCTTTATATTACATTGAGCAATAACAGCACCCGCGCATAGTTTCAGTTATTTTTCGCTCTCTTTATTTGGTAATCTTCGCTCTCGCTTGCCTTATAAGTTTCGCTCTCGCTTTGTTCGATCATCTTCGCTCTCGCTTGCTTAATAAGTTTCGCTCTCGCTTTGGTCGATCATCTTCGCTCTCGTTCGAACACAACGTTTTCGCTCTTGCTTTGCTTGTTCGGCGCCGCTCAAACTAACATTGAAGCTACGCTCACTGTTGAGTTTGACATTAGAAACATTCTCTTGAGTTCTTGCATTGGTGTTTCTCTTAATAGTAGTGTGCCTAAAATGAACTTACTTAGATTAACAAAGTTCAATGGCAAGCACTCAGAATACAAGCAGTTCATAAGCCTTTTCGAAAGTCTTGTAGATTCTGACCGGTCGCTATCAAATATTGAAAAGTTCAATCACTTAATTTCATGTCTGTCTGATGAGGCATTAGGAACAATAAAGGCGTTCCAAGTTTCGGGTTTAAATTACCCAAAAGCGTTAGAAAACTTGAGGCGTGTATACGACAACAAATGTCTTATATTCTTCGAAACGATCGCACAATTGTTTCATATCTCGCCAATGAATAAACCTTCGGCATCTGGGTTGAGGACCATTATAGATACGGTTTCGGCAATTTTTGAAAATTTGTTGTCACTAGGTGATGAACGAGATATCACCAACGCGATTCTCATACATATTGTATTGTCAAAGGTTGACCATACAACCAAATCAAAGTATGAAGAACAGCTCGACTATGACAGGCTTCCACAATGGTCTGATTGTGTCGATGTTTTGAATAGGCGCTATCAGCATATTTCAGCTGAGGAAAGCTCGAAATATAGAACGAGCCCTAAGCCAGAACCGAGTCCCAAACGGACTACCAAAGCGTCGTATTCAGCGTCTAAGTCCAGCAACCCTAGTTGTCAGTTCTGTAACGCGAATCATTTTATAAGCAGTTGCCAAGGCTTTAGTGCACTGCCGGTTACAGAACGATTCAGTTTCGCCAAGACCCAGAACCTTTGTTTAAACTGCTTGCAGTCTGGGCATAGAATATCCAGCTGCACATCTTCAAAATGCAGAGTGTGTTCTAAATCGCACAATACATTGCTGCATAGATTCGATGCGTCAGCTCAGCCTCAGACCACGAGTATGAGCCAGCATCAACATCAACAGCCTGGTAGCTCGAGCGGCCAAGCATCGTCACATCCAGCGCACGTAGCTAAACCAACAGCAGAAATTGACCATGTCATTCTGGCTACCGCTGCTGTGAAAATTCGCGATAGATTCGGTCAATTCCAATTGGCCAGGGCTTTGTTGGACTCTGGGTCTCAGGTCAATTTCATGACTGAAGAATTTGCCCAAGCTCTAAGGTTGTCGCGAGCCAACAAGTGTCTGACAGTTACGGCTATAGGAACGTCAAATTTGGTAGCCCGACATGAAGTGTCTCGTGTTAACAAACATCAGTTTGACGCCGATTTCTGGGTGCTAAAATCAATTTTGAACCAGCAGCCAGACAGCTTTATTCCAGTCAAGCAATTACAAATACCGGCTAACGTGGAACTGGCTGATCCTTATTTCTACAAGCCGCAGAGAATTGACTTGCTATTAGGAGCCGATTCCTTTTTCGACCTTTTGTGCACAGGCCAAATTAAATTGAATGACAGTGGCCCTCTGTTACAAAAACTCTGCTAGGGTGGATTGTGTCAGGGCGGCGCAAAGGTATTCCGAGTCAGAACCCATTATGTGGTGCAACGACGTACTCGTCGGAAGATTTAAAACTTGACTCGCTGATAGAAAGGCTATGGGACTTAGAAAAGTTCCAGACTTATCGAGCGCTGCTAAATATTCGTCAGAGCAAAGAGCCTGCGAACAGGACTTTATTGACCGAGTGACAACTCTATCGACAGGGCGATTAGAAGTTAGTCTTCCTTTTAAAACAGACCCAAAAATACTTGGTTCGTCCTTTGAAACGACAAAACGTCGGTTTCTTTCACTTGAACGCAAGGTTTCAAGAAACGCAACATTAAAGGAAATGTATGTCAGTTTCATGAAAGAATATATAGAACTTGGTCATATGTCTCCCGTTGATTTTCCACCAGGACCACACTATTTTATACCACATCAGTGCGTCCTGAGGCCTGATAGTGCCACCACCAAACTTCGAGTTGTTTTCGACGCTTCGTGCAAAACGACTTCTAATTATTCATTGAATGATATTCTAATGGTGGGGCCAACTATACAGAGGGAACTCTTCTCGTCGCTAATTCGCTTTCGACTTAGTCGGTTTGCCCTCACGGCAGATATTACTAAAATGTATAGACAAGTAAGCATGTCTCCAAAGGATCGGATGTTTCAACTTATTGTCTGGCGTGAAAATCCGTCAGAAAAGCTTCAAATTTACCAACTGAATACAGTTACTTATGGCACTGCGTCTGCTCCTTTTCTGGCCATACGAAGCCTTCACGAACTTGGTGTTCGCCATAAGGAAACACATCCTCTTGGAGCTAAAGTCGTCTGCAATGACTTCTACGTCGATGACATGCTTACTGGAGCTGACGATGCTGATACGCTGAAGGAGATTTGTGTCCAAGTGTCAGATATCCTAAGCTCCGGTGGTCTCCAATTGGCCAAATGGTACTCCAACCACCCTACTTTAATCAATGGGAATGAAACTGATAAAGTTCTCAGTTTCAACGACACAGATTCGACCAAAACATTGGGCATGCGGTGGACGCCAAAATCTGATATATTTCGATATCATTTGGATTCCAGCTTCACCGATCTTAGCCCAACAAAACGCAACGTTTTGTCTGTGACAGCTCGTATGTTCGACCCACTTGGCTTGCTGAGCCCCATCAGTATTAAAGCCAGAATCTTACTGCAAGAGCTCTGGCAAAATCATCTGGCATGGGACGAAACTATCCCTATGCAGATGCATACGAGATGGGAGAGATTTAAAGAAAATCTACTAAACCTTGATAAAGTATCCATCCCACGATACACCAATTCCAGCAAAGCCAAGATCCAAATTCATGGATTTGCAGACGCTTCCAGCCACGCTTATGGCTGCTGTTTATATATACGAGCTAATCAGAATGGAAAAGTGAAATGTAAATTGCTTACATCAAAAGCAAAAGTTGCGCCTTTAAAACCAAGTCGATCCCAAGACTTGAGTTGTGTGCAGCGTATTTACTGGCGCAATTGTGGTCGTACGTCAAGCCAATGCTTGGCAAATGCGGAATCGACAGTGTGCATTTTGGGACAGATTCAGAAATCACACTGTATTGGATTAGAATGTCGCCTTCTTCGCTAGCAACATTCGTAGCAAATCGTGTATCCAGTATACAATACCTCACACAAGATGTTACATGGAGACATGTGCCTTCTGCGTCAAACCCTGCCGATATTTGTTCTCGTGGGTGTGACATCGATGAATTAGTCGACTCGATATGGTTAGAAGGCCCACTATTCTTAATGGAAGAGCAGTGTGAGTGGCCTAAGAATCCTCATTTTTCATTGTCAACCGATTTAAAAACAGTGAAACAAAAAATCAGCTCAGGTTTGTTTAACTACCAACCCTGATTTTCTGTCATCTATACTGGCTCGCTTTTCTTCGTACAAAAGGTTGGTTCGAGTGATTGCCTATGTGTATAAATTCATTTGCTGGCCAAAAACTAAAAATTGTTCTTCAGCCCTTAGTAAACAGGAGTTGTATTTTGCCTCGTTAAAGTTATTTGAATTGGTTCAGCGGTCCGAATTCAACTTGGAATTTAAAAACTAAAAGCAAATCAATTAGTTCAACCAAATGTTCAATCTCTCGCTCCATTTATTCAGAAAATCTCTGAGCCAGGAAAATCTCTTTCGTTGATCCGCGTAGGTGGCAGACTATTAAATGCACCGATTGACGACGATGCCAAGTTTCCAATCTTAATGTCAAAGAATTCGCCCTTGGTCAGAATGTATTTAAGAGACTTGCATCAGACCAACTGTCACGCTGGTGTTAAAACTATGATTTCGCTCTTAAGGCAAAGAATTTGGCTGATTAATGCTCGAAGAGAATGCACACAAATAGTTCGTGGTTGCATTCTTTGTTTTCGATACAAGCCAAAACTAATGGAACAAGTAATGGGGCAGTTACCAACTGATCGTTTGATTACTACACGTCCATTTCACATTTGTGGCGTTGATTTTGCGGACCCATAAATGTTTCCTTGAGAATTCGGGGACGGCCTCCTTTAAAATGTATATAGCAGTATTTGTGTGTTTTGCATCAAACGTCGGGACAAACAACCTACTCAAGGAGCTACAGATGGAGTTCTCGAAGCAGCAGGAGAAACTGCAGTTGTTCACGACGGAGATGGGGATGGAATGGCACTTCATCCCTCCTCGAGCCCCACATTTCGGATGGCTGTGGGAAGCCGCGGTGAAATCCGCAAAGCATCTCCTCGTCCGGCAAATCGCCAACGCGTTACTGGCGCAAAGCGAGGTCAGAGCTCATCTGGCAGATGTCGAGGCCATCCTCAACTCGCGGCCTCTCACTCAACTCAGCTCCGATCCCAACGATGGCGAGGCTCTAACGCCGGGCCATCTTCTAATCGGGCAAGCCATACGTTCGCTGCCGCAAGGATCCGTGCCAGACAGGCCCAACAAAGAGCTGACGTATTTGCGACGGTGGCAAATGTTATCCACGCTCAGACAGCGGTTTTGGCTCGCGTGGTCGAAGGACTACATCCACAACCTCCAAATCCGCACCAAATGGAAGTCTCCACAGCCCGGCTTGGAGGTCGGATGCCTCGTACTGGTTCACGAGGACAACACGCCACCTCAGCGGTGGATAACTGGAAGGGTCGCGTAACCCGAGGAACAGACGGCCAAATACGGGTGGCCGAAATTAGAACTGGCACTGGCACATTCAAGCGCCCAATCCATAAATTAGCACGGTTGCCAGTGATTTGAAATCCCACGTCGGGTATTCCAAGGTGGCCGGTGTTAAATCAAGCGCCTTGTCCCACTGTAAGCCTGCTCAGCCTAACTGAGCAGTTACATTTAGACTCAATCTTGCGCTCTTCTTTTGCTATAGTTGTTACAGTTTAGTTATAAGCTTTCGCTCAACTTTTGTTTTCCTTTAACTACTAATGTCGGAATAACCGGCAAACAATAAATTGTCGCTCTCTCCTTTCGCAACTAGCAAACGAAACAGACGTGTTTAATTTGCGCATCAGCAGCCTTCAAAGTGTCTTGTCTTTTTGCTCCCAACAACAATAAATATTTTTTTCGATTTTCGTAATTTTACACAAAGAATAGACCTGATTGTTGTTGTAAAACGACGAAAACGAAACGATAAAGACAAACGGAAAGAGTGATGACGCGCTGATAAGTTCTCAATTTCAACTTTCTTCATAATTCTATGCTAAGTTACATTAAGCCTAACTTAACTAGAGCGGCGAAGCGAGGTGAATTCGCTCAGAGAGCAACAAACGAAAGCTTTAATGCGCTCTCGCTTCGGTTTAATTCTAATAACTTCATTTGATACTTCATGCTCTTAACTAATATCAATCAAATGCGCCAACATCGGCAAAATTTTGGAAACTGAAAATATGGAAAAATCGGCAGAATTTTGGAAATTGAAGAGATGTAAAATCGGCAAAATTTTGGAAATTGAAAAAATGTAAAAATCAGAAAGATTTAGGAAATTGAAAAAATGTAAAAATCGGAAAAATTTTGGAAATCGAAAAAATGTGAACATCGGCAAAATTTTGGAATCTAAAAATTATAAAAATCGGCAAAATTTTGGAATTTGAAAAAATCTAAAAATCAGCAAAATTTTGGGAATTGAAAAAATGTAAAAATCGGTAAAGTTTTGCCGATTGAAAAAATGTAAAAATCGGAAAAAAAAATGGAAATTGAAAAAATATGAACATCGACAAAATTTTGAAATCTAAAAATGTAAAATCGGCAAAATTTTGGAATTTGAAAAATCTAAAAATCAGCAAAATTTTGGAAATTGAAAAAATGTGAACATCGGCAAAATTTTGTAATCTAAAAAATGTAAAAACGGCAACATTTTTAAAAATTGAAAAAATGTAAAAATCGGCAAAAATTTGCGATGATGATGTATATTTTCGGCTGTCATGGTGAACATCGACATGAAAGAAACCATTTTAAGGTCAATAGTGCGGAACTGGCTTCCTGCAATCTGTTAAGTTTATCCTCAATCAGTGGCAACGGAAATTGATCTATAATCTATAATCTATATCTATAATCGACGCATAACCGTGGGGTACAATCACGTTTTTACAAGCACCACGGTAACCACTAGAAATTCTGTCTCATATTCGTCACCTTCAATTAATAGTTTTCCTTTAAAGAATCCGATTGGTTTTATTTTATTTTTAGATCCGAAACCCATTAAATAAATATTTATTTAAGACTGAACTGTTCAAACTTTTGTACGAAACGTCATTCATGATATTGTACTTGCTTCCCGAATCAAAGAAGGCTACGAAATTCTTATCTTCAACTCTCACTCGTTTGTACATCACTGAATCTTCGTCCACAATTTTTCGCATATTAGGCTTACTCTCACTTTCGACTTTGTTATTATTATTTTGACAATCTTTCGAAGCTTCTGCAATAAAAGCATCTCTTGCTCTTATGATCGCAATTCTCGGAAACACGTTACTTGCCGCCACAATTATAGCATTTTATAGCGTTATTATTATTATCTTTGTCGTCATATTTTTCCTTTGCGTCTCTCTCACTCTTCTTTTTAATTGTATTTTTGAATAATCATCGTTTTTACATAGTTCACTTTTCCCTTCCTTTTTTCGTACGCTTTTAGTTTTTCTTTGAACTATCGGCATTATATAAAATAGATTTATTAACACTTCAATCACTTATACCATCTATCACGTATTGCTATTATGCTTCATTATCTATATTTCCGCGCGTTGATAGATCCTTCATTAAGAACTCTAGGACACTTTCACTTCGTTTCATTTTTCTTTCACACATCTGTTTGTGAAGTTCTGCACTATTCGTTGTCATTTTGAATGCACTAAGAAGTGCTTGTTTTAATGCTTGCCACTTGATCTAAACCAAGTAATAGATTTCAGTTATCAGTAAGTTTTGTTTTTCTGTTTGAATGAGTGAAAAATTGAGATTGACCTTGTTGGATTATTTCGACAAGCTCCTCTTTTCTTCATCAAATAATCACGGTAGAAATTAAAAACGTAAAATCGGAAAAATTTGGAAATTAAAATATTTGTAATAATCGGCAAAATTTTGGATATTGAAAAATGTAAAATCGGCAAAATTTTAAAAATTTAAAAATTTAAAAATCGCCAAAATTTTGGAAATTGAACAAAAAATAGGAAAAAATTTGGAATTGGAAAAAATGTAAAAATCGCAAAATTTTGGAAATTGAAAAATGTCACAATCGGCAAATTATTAAAAGGCAAAAAATTTAAAAATCGGCAAAATTTTGGAAATTGAAAAACCTAAAAATCGGCAAAATTTTGGAAATTAAAATAATGTAAAAATCGGCCAAATTTTGGAGATTGAAAACAATATAAACATCGGCTTCTAGACAAAATCACTAAGAGCTTTTTCTGATATCACCGATATTTCCGCTTTATTTGCGAACAATGCAGACAGAGCTAGCACGTTTGCTAAGAGGACCAACGATAAAGACAAACGGGAAGAGTTATGACGCGGTGATATGTTCAACTATTTCAACTGTCTAATTCTAGTTTACTTTACATTAAGCCTAACTTAACTCCCATACGAGCGTGGCGAATTCAACAGAGAGCAACAAACAAAAGCTTTATTGCGCTCTCGCTTCGCCCTAACTCCCATAACTTCATTTGAACTTCACTATAAAATGTATTTTAAGAAAAAACCCAGTTCATCACTCTCAAAAAAACTTAAGTATTAAATCCAGTGAGAAGTGGAAAAAAGCCAATTATAACGAAACTTCAAGCAAATGCAGGCACAACAACAACAAGAACAACACGTATAGAGATACAATAACTACATCAGCCGATGCTTATCTAAACTCTTTGAAAAGATGATTAATTTGACTCGCATAATCCATCCACTCCGTCTTCATCGAGGAATCCTGTCACACCAATTTGGGTTTCGCAAGAAGCACGGAACAATTGAGCAGGTCAACCGGATAACATCAGAAATTCGGAACGCTTTTCGAAAAACGAGAGTACTGTACTGCCATATTTTTAGATGTCAGCTCAAGCATTTGATAGAACTGGCTAGAAGGTCTCATCGCAAGATCAAGACAATGCTCCCATCAGCAATACCCATAAGCTTTTAGAGTCTTACCTTTACGACAGAAAATTTGTTGTGAGATGCGGGCTGCTATATCTGATGATTTCACTGACTGGAGTTCCTCAAGGTATATGTGCTAGGGCCAACTGACTATACGTCCTCTACATAGCAGACCTCCCGACAAAATAAACCAATATGAACATCTACGTTTGCTGATGATACAGCTAAATCTTAGAAATGATGTGCTCAAATAATGCCCGAGGCAAAGCAACTGCGCAGAAAAGCTCTTCACATCGTTGTCGATGTTGAAAAATGGCTATCAGATAGCCGAATTAGAGTGATCGAACTAAATGCAAGCACCCATACATTGTTTTGCTATTGCAGGCAGAACTCGTCGCCGAGTAACGCTAAACAACACTCTACTTTGCAAGAAACGAATGACATATCTAGTTATTACAGTTCGAATAGAAACTCACATGCACCAGGAACCATTGACTTCAATATAAACAAGCTGTAATATACCCCTACTGTCTCGTAATCAATTATTAAAATATACCAAATGAATATATATTATTATTAGATTAAATTAAATCGGCACATTAATGTTATGATAGAGAACAATTGTGTAAAGCCATAATCAGTTGCCTCCATTGGCTTATCAACGCTCGGTTTCGAACTGTAATTGAATATGCGCGTCCTGCTGTATAACTCGGTGCTACGCTCCTATATGCGATGTACGGCTCCCAGTTATGGGGAATCGGATCAACAGTAATGTTGACATAGATCCAGCGAGCTCAGTCGAAGATCGCCCTAATGCTACAGGATGATGCACCGTGATACGTTCAATAGCGAAAACCCATACAACTAGACTTATGATTCTACCTTCCAAAGAGTGATCGCAGAACAGAAGAAAACTTTATAATTTTACGGATCAAGTTATGTTGCGAGTTGTAACCACCTGGATCTAGGTCTAACAAGGTTGATGTACCAATCACGTCTTGTCGCAATAGACTTATACCCAGCGACCGACTTGAGGGAATTATTCTAAACACATTGTTAGATAAATTTTATGGAAGATTCGTAAACTTATTGTTAGTAGTAAATTAAGATGAAGACAGAATAAATAAAGTAGAAGAGTTCTCAAAAAAACAGACAGGTTAGGTTAGAAATTATAAAACGGTAAGAAGTATCGGAAAAATTTGGAAATTAAAGAATTTGTAATGGTCGGTGTCGGGATGCAGGCCCCAAAATGTAAAAATCGCCAAAATTTCTAAAATTTAAAAAATTTAAGCAACAAATGTAATTTTGGTGCCCAAATAAATAGGAAAAAATTTATTTCGACTTCAAATTATTATTCCAAAATTTTGAAAATTGTATCTGTCACAATCTTTAAATTTTATGTACAAAACTTCATTTCGATGCATTTTTTAAATTGAAACTTGTAAAATCGGCAAAATTTTGGAAATTAAAATAATAAAAGGATGCCAAATTTTGGAGAATACTGAAAAGAATATAAAAATCGGCTGAAAAATCAAAGAGCTTAGTATGCTACTACAAATTATTTCCGATTTATTTGCGAACAGACAGAGTATCAACCTAATACTGTTAAGTTATAAGCTGACGAAATACTGCAACGATAAAGACAAACGGCAAGAGTGATGACGCCGCTGATATGTACTCTATTTCAACTGTCTGATTCTTATGCTAATGATATTAAGCCTTTAACTATGAGCGATGAGCTGGGTGAATTCAAAAGGATTAGCAATATATAACAGCTTTGATATAGTATTATATACATACCATACCCATCTGAGGACTTACTACTGGATTATATCTAACTTAAAATATAATACTAAATATCAAATTTAAATACAAACAGAAATTACATGATCAATGTATTTTAATTGAATTTACGTTACTTTGTTGAACATTTTGTATGGACAAGAAAAATTGTATACGAGAAAAGAATACTGGCAACTTCAAGGCGGCAGTGAGTGCAACAGCACTATCGGCGGCGTCAGGAGCAGCACCAACATCAGCAGTGGCCTCCAGTAACAATGTGGCGGCAAAGAATTCAATGCCGACGAGTGGTGCACTCTCGGCAACACATAGAGGCGAGTCGTAGCAACGAGTTTGTCGAAACAGCGCAGCCTCACAATGCATGGCGAAACTTCCACACTAGTAACGAGAAGTGGCCACGATCAGCATTATGCTAATCCGGCTCTCTGTCAGGAAGGTTTATCCGAAGCTTGCATTCCTCCTGGAAATGTTTTAGCAACGCATAGCATCGCCTACGACCTCTTGCTGTCCTCGGCGTCACTATACTGGTGACTTTTAAGTGCAAATATCTAGGCGTATGGTGGCAACTCCTTTGTGCGCAAAGTTGTTGCCTCGCCTTGTTGGCGTTCGGCCTCTGCAGTTGCAGATCAGATGATGTGTGCTGTGACTGTGGTCGCAATGCCACGTGATTACACACAATATCCTTGTAAAACCAACGAGAGGGCCAAAGAAAATCAAAACAATGCACTTTGGAAAGTGCGCACTCCCGAACAATCACCAATAATGGTTACGAATATATTTAATATTGTGACGGATGCCGTCAGATTTATTTTTAATATTTTTCTGCCGCAAACTTGTCTGATTTCGAATTGAACCAGAGATGGTCTAGCCTAGATTAAGCGTGAAAATCGATACTGCTTGATTAATCTAAGTCTAGATATCAATATTAAAATTAATATGATACTATTGTGATTGGATTAAAGTGATCCTGACAACTCACTGCATATTATCGATAGCATTAGATTTGAGCTATCGAATTAATAATACTAACATCTGTTATCGAGTGCATCAATCATCGAATGCAGATGTTATCGCGAACAGCTGTTACGATTTGCACATGTCGCGAGCCTGCAAACTCGTCGATATCGCCATACAATTCAAACTCAAACTGCAATTAACGGACGTTGCTCACCGCCTACAAACTACGCATATGCCGTTTAAATAATAGCCAAAAATAACTCAGATACCTTTGCAAAAAGATACTTATCTTAGTAAGGTCAACAGTATCTAGCTCGATAAAAATTGTAATAGTAATAGATGTGAAACAATAATTATACTAATTAAATTGTTGTATAGTCTAGATGCCCTGCAGAGAGTGCAGAGCTCAGATTCAGTTCAAATAAAACTACTTAAGTAAAATGCTCCTCAATTTCTCAAGTATGTCGATTGTAAACATTTTTGTAAATATTTTTTTTAAATATTTTATTTTTTATTTATAGTTCTTCCCGGACAAACATCATCCAGTTGAATCGAACCCTAATCCGAATCCGAATCGAATGACTAAAGATAATAGTCGCCCATAAGAAGAATGAACTGAAGATGTTGCTGCTGTCATAAATGACTATGAGCATCGTCGATTAGAAGAATGTACTGAAGATGACTATTCGTTTCTTACTTCCGTCGAACTGGGGTCACACTATAAATCAGCATTTCGGCTATGATGGCGATTGCAAACGCTTTCAGCTCTCGTGGATCGGTGTTAGTGTCGGAATTCAGGCCAGCGGCTGCGAAAGCCGCCCTGATGACACGATGATGTACCGCTGAATGCCCATGGTGCCCTGCATCTGGAGTATGATTTCGTTTCTTCTAAATTATTGAGGTAATTATTCCAAAGGTATCTGAGTTATTGTACATTATTATTTAAGCTTCATTTCGAGTTGTCATTGAATCTAGATCTAAATTACAACTCGATATGAAGTTTAAATAATATCGTAAAATAACTCAGATACCTTTGCAAACATAATCTTAGTAAGGTTATCTAGACGATTGTATAGTCTAGAGAGTCCAGAGCTCAGAGTCAGTTCAAATAAACTATTTAACTAAAATGCTCGTCAATTTCTCAAGTATGTCGGTTGTGAACATTTTTGTAAATATTTTTTGAAATATTTTATTTTGTTTATTTATAGTTCTTCCCGGACAAGCATCATCCAGTTGAATCGAACCCTAATCCGAATCAGCATCAATAGAACCCATAAATTGGTTTCTCATGGAGTCTTTTCGTAAAGAGTCGGGAAAAGACACTTATTTGCAGACAACGAGAAACGGTCAACAGTTATTTGCGAGCTCTGATTTTGATTTGAATAGAAATTGAGCTTAATCAGAAAGGTAATGGTATGATGAAACAACAAACAATTGTGTGAATTATACTAATTAAATTGAAGATTGATTTCAGAGCTATTCTTCGAGCTGTAATCTGTTAGATCAGATGCTTACCAAGCCTGTGCCGTCGCGCTTTTAATTCTAGCCCAAGCCTCATCAGAGCTCTGGGAGAATGGTCAGCTTTTAAATCGCGTATAAGTTTTCTTAAAATTTTGTGAACTCCAGATGGTAGATTTGGCATTGTTCTTAACACGAATTGGCAAGCATCGAAAATTGCATCAAACACACCTGCCCTTTTACAAGAGTAAATAGCGTCTCCAATTTTTCTATGTTGTGTATTATGTCCATTGTATTAGTTTAGGTATTAGGTTTTAATTTTAGAATAATGAATGAATGTGAATGAATTTTTTTCTAGAATAAACAATCGTCTATATAACCTTACTAAGATTGTGTTTGCAAAGGTATCTGAGTTATTTTACAATATTATTTAAACTTCATTTCGAGTTGTCATTGAATTTGATAGATCTAGGTGTGTTTATACCCGCTACCCATAGGGTAGAAGGGTATTATAACTTCTTCCTGTTACAGGAAATGTATGTAACAGGTAGAAGGAGGCATCTCCGACCCTATAAAGTATATATATTCTTGATCAGCGTCAACAGCCGAGACGATCTAGCCATGTCCGTCTGTCCGTCTGTGTGTGTGTCCGTCTGTGTGTCTGTCCGTCTGTGTGTCTGTCCGTCCGTCCGTATGAACACCTAGATCTCAGAGACTTTAAGAGATAGAGCTATATTTTCGCTATATTTTCGACAGCATTTGTTATGTTTGCACGCAGATCAAGTTTGTTTCAAATTTTTGCCACGCCTACTTCCGCCCTCGCAAATCATAAAAATCGAATAACAAGCGTGATTTTAAAGCTAAAGTTACGAATTTTGGTATATACAAAAATAATTATAGTAGTTATGATTCCTGAAAATTTGGTTGTGATCAGATAAAAATTGTCGAAGTTATTAAAGAAATACTTTTGTATGGGCAAAAACGCCTATTTACTAAGGGTCTTAGTTGCTTTGGCTGACAATCTGGTATATTGAGCCGTCTTTGGTATATTTTGAATGCGGTACTATATCGATATACCACATATACCACTTGGTATATTTTTAGTATTTTTTGAAGTATATTCGTTATATTTTGAGAATAATACCGCAAAATATATTGCTTTTATTCAAATTGAGTATCGGGTATCTCACAGTCGAGTACACTCGACTGTAGCTTTCTTACTTGTTTTATATTATTATTATATTATTTTATTATAACTTTGTGCCGTCAGGAAATGTATGTAACAGGTAGAAGGAGGCATCTCCGACCCTATAAAGTATATATTCATACATATTATTATCTCATATAACTTGTTTTTATTTTATGTCATAGCTTCGCTGAGATTGGTCATAGAAATTCTTTCCATGACTGTCTCTTCTTTGAGTGTAATTGAATTATGAGTAACAACAAATTTAGCAATTAATTTTGAAATAATATGTTGCAAATGGTAAATAATTAAAATAAACACAAACAAATTGAATGCTGAAATTCAGGGAATATATTCATATCGGTTGTCTACAATATAGCTGACTAATTTCGACAATAATTTATCGTTTCATTAATATCTTAAATTGAGTGTTAAAGAACTCTTTACCATCTTCTGTTTGAAGATTTTTGGGGAATCCTCTCCCTGATTGAAATATTTTCTCCATGGCCTCAGCAACGTCTTTTGCATTTTTAGACTTTATTGCTTCTCCCATCCAAATTTTTGAGAATGTGTCTATCACTGTTAGCATACTTCCCCATTTCAACCAAGTCAGCTTACCATAATTCGTTTATTCCTTTGTTATGACTCTACGTCTAAGAAAATGCTTACGTGAAGGAGCATGTATTTCATTAATTACTCCCCGTCTAGACATATTTATTACTTTCGAATATGAGAGCGTACAATTTTATCAAGAATATCTGATGTAGTTTTCTCAGTCTTGATTATTCGCTGATCAACTGTACACAATTTATCGGATAATAATCTCTCATTGCTTTCTTGATGATTTGAAATCATTGATGTTAGAAAATTTCTCAGATCGTTTACAACTTGATCCACATATTCTTTGATGACCAAATCGGCATTCTCAATTGGTAAGCGACCATTTTTACATGTCTTCCTTGCATATTGTAACTTCCATCATCATTGTAGAGTCCTGTTATTTTCCTGGTATTTTCATTTACATAACGCCTGCTTATCATTTACATAACGTCCAAACTTGTCAACAGACATGATGATTATAAGCTCATTTCAATATTAACAATCAATTATAAACGAATTTAGTATATAATTTGAGCCTCTCTCAATTCTTCAATTATTGACGTAATTTCATTAGTGTGATTCGTATTTCCAGCTGTTTGAGAGGCAATTAAGAGTTGTAATCATTCAACCAACTCATTTGGATCGTCCCAATATACATAATTGGGTTTATTCGTCGCGAGTGTCATGAATCCAGTCCCAGAAACAATTGATTTTGAGATTTTAGGTGTAGACTCAGCAGTGGGTGATTTTGTTAAGAGTGGTTTAATAATTTTTGTTTATTTCTTTGCCTTGTTCCACTTGCATTTTTGTATGACCCATACGTCTTATCCAAAAGATCTTCCCGTGTGTAGTGGTCGCTTGGACCGCCAACATTTATTGATGGGCCTAAAAGTAGGCAAAAGTTTTTGCCAAGTGGAAAAAAACAAAACTCCAGCACCACGGCACTATGTGTGTATTTATTTATGTATATGTTTATTGTCCTAGTTAATTTATATTATTTAATTTGTTTAGTTGTAGAAAATTATTTTTGTATCCTGAGAAAATGGAACTAAATGTATTGTTATGTTTTGTATTGAGAAGTGGAGCTTTACTATCCATAAGTCTGAAAGCTCCAATAATAGCGCCATCTATTGGTGGACTACGATACTTGCAAGCATTAATTACTAGATCAGCTGATCGTGTTAAGTCCAAACCAAAATAGACAAGCGATTTCCTTTTTGAGTAGGACTATTTGTCAAAATTCCGAAAAAGGTTTTGTTGTTGGTTTTGTTAGCAAGAAAATTGTTGGCAGGTTATGTGCAGAACTTGATTGTAAAATAGTGGATAAGTGCATGTGCTTTAAGAAAAATATACATCAGTGAAGGGGTTGGTGTAGTCAGATGCATATAACTTACTTGTGAGTATACAAAGATACTTCAATGTATAATTGCACCTTGCCGTCCACTTGTAGCTGGTTGTCCACTACAGGAATTTGCCAACTGGCGTAATTAAACCAAGTGCCGTTTTCCAGAATAGGGTAAATATTTGTTATATTTATTTTTAGATTCGGCACCCAGTGTATACATTGTAATAACCCAGTCACAATTAATATAAACGCCGTAATAATTCATATGAACGCCATATTAAGTTATAAAAACGCCGTAATAATTTATAATAATCCAATATCCAAATTTGAATGTGGTCGAATTTTAAATTCGTTATACTGTAAATTCACCACACACAAGGGAGGGATTAACGGCCATCCACTCAAAGCTCGCCGTCACAGCTTTGCTGGCCACATCAGCTGTTGGTACGCCACGAGCAGATGATCTGCTGTATCGGATGAAGGAAAACATCTGCGGCCGACGGCCTTGCAATCTCCATCTACGGATTGCTATGTTCTGTGGTGTCCTCAAAGCGAATATCAGCGTCACCCAGTAGGAAGGCGAACAGCCTTCCTTTTTGGTTGTATTATTGTTAGCTTATTTTTCTTGTTATTTTATTGTTCGTTGTATTATTGTTAGTTTAGATTGTTTAGGTCTAAGCCTACTCTGTCTAGCTAACTTGCCAGCTCAGTTCAGGGCTGGGTAGGTCTTTGGCTTCGACTGGGTAGTAAGTCATCATAAATTAAAGTGTAGACAGAGTGTAATACTAGGGGAGAGGTTCAGTACTCATTTCGCATTATCTCAAACGCTCGCATATTCAGTGCCCAATTAGAATTAAAAGTTTAACACATCATTGTTTTCTTCTCCATGATATACAGTAATTTAATAATATATCATTTTGTTTATAAAAATTATCTCTAGTTAACAATAGTGCTTGATTTATTGAGCTTTTATTTATCATTACGTTAATTTGTTTTACTTAAACGGTTGTATTCATGACTTAATAATACGAAAGATAGAGAACCAACACGGAACACACGGAATTGAGAACCTCCCAATCACAACCCCAATCAACTATGTATACAGACACGGCTATGCCGTACTTACGCACTTTCCATCGATGTTAGCAGGCCTGATAACTGATGAATCCGTCGTAGCATATATGCTTGTTGATGTTAGCTGTTAAAGATGATAAAGGGTTATGGTTATCAGGCTATCAAATCCCTATGTACCCCATGTTGGCTGTATAAAAAGTCGAAAAAATGAGTTAGTCGATTTTGACAAGTACTAAATATAAATTAAATTTAATTTTTCAGTTTTTCAAACCATGTTGGCACTCTTAGTGCATTTTACGAACGAAAACAATCCAGTGCAGATGGTGGCGGCGTGTTTTTTTGTGGAGCCGTAGATATCTCTTCGGAAGATCTACGCTCCTTTGAACGTCTCTAGTATCGCCTTCGCTTAGCCGCTATCGAATACCGTTTGATAATCTGCAGCGAAGATTCGCTGCCGCAAGATTATTGGCGAGGCGAGGATCGCAATGTGCAACACATATTCCACTCTATGGAGGGTCTAGCGGGTGCAATTGCCAGTGGTATGGCCAATAAGCTGCATAAAATAACATTTTACCGCAAGATCTAATCAGATTGACACTACTTACCAATCAGTGGCAAAGAGAAAATTTAGCACTTCTAAATTCTCTAATAGAGCCGGCCAATCCACAAATCGACAAAAGAAAACCTTATATGCCAGAATTGTTGGCTTGGTTGCAATGTTATTTTATATTTATTTTTGCAATTTTTCTTTGCAAATTTTGGTCTGATGTGAACATATGTTCTCAGTGAAAAAGTTGCAAAGTGAAGATGGCTGCCCTTAGTGAGTGCTCAAAGCATCTCTGTGTGGATCAATGCAATACTTACTCCCCGTTCGATAGACTCAACAGTTGAGCTATGCTAAGTGGAGTTGCCAACTTAATTAAGGCTTTGGCGCATCAGCTGATGCTTTGATTTGTGACAATCAGATGTTTATTATTTTTGTTTTTTTGCAACTTTAATTTAGACAACTACCTCACAACAGCAGATTTTAATCGAGAGTTCAATCGAAGATGTAAAATCTGAAAGAAGGTAGTTACTCTTTTGAATTCCCACAAGTCTTTAGCATGAAATTGACCAATTTCCTTGCCCTCTAAATTTTCTAATAGGTATAAGGCCTGTCCATTTTTTCGCTTTACTTGTGCTTTAAGGCCGACTGGTGCAAGCTTAGCGTTGAAATTGTTTGCCATATTGCTCAGTACCCAGTTACGCTTAATTACTGTCTGGCCAACTTCAAAGGTTCGTTGTTTAGTACGAAGGCTATACGATCTCTGATTCCTTTCTATATGCCTTTTTCAGATATTTGTGAATATCAGCACGGATTTTAGAGAAGTATCGGCACGCTCGAGTCGAGCAGTTCCTTCACTTAAGAGATTCAAATTTTAAGTACTGTGTAGTCTTTACCATGCGTCATCATATGCTGCCCAAATACAACATAGTACGGTGACGCGCCTATCGATTGATGTATGTTATTGCGTAGAGCACAATTGATACTGCTAACATATATATCCCATTCTCGCTGGTCTGATCGAAAAAATGATCTTAACGCCGCATTAATGGAT
>NW_026869629.1:0-70961 GCF_023558535.2 Drosophila nasuta | reverse complement strand
GATGGACCATTGGTTTCTAATGTTCATGGTCAACATTTCCATCCTGCTGTTGGGCTCATAACGATGTGGAGGATGGAGTCGATACATGTGCCTTATTTTAACTGTTCGCTCACAAAAATCAAAAAATTTATAAAATGTATGTTACTTTTAGAGAATCGATTTTAAATAATGTATTTGGAAATAAAATTATGTTACATACAGAACATGCAAAGAAGAATAGTATATCTTTAAGGGAAATTTTTACAGCACTATTCGGTTTTTCTTTCAGATTTCCTATTTATCTTCAAGTGTCTTTGAAATGGTGTTGTACTCTTTCTGAATTAATCACGTTCCCATCCTTTTAACGTTCATCACGTCTTCCTTCCTCCGCTCCGATTTCGAATACATTCGAATTGACGAGACAAGTGGGCGTCACACCTTCGTTCGTTTTACAGGTAGCGTGGCGCCTACGATCGTTTACAGGTAGCGATGCGTCACGTGCAAGGCGCCTTCGATCGTTTTTCAGGTAGCGTTGGGCTTCCGATCATATTTCGTCACGTTTCGTAACGTTGATTCGTGTTAAACGTTCCGTATTCGATCGTCTTGGATGTGGCGCTGCGTCACGTTTCCGTCCTTTCGTTTCGTAACGTTTCGATCTAGTATGATGCGTTGCCCCGACCTACGTTTTCGAGGTGGGTGTTCTCGCGTTCGTACGCTACGTTCGTTAAAGAGCGTATCACGTTTTCGTAGGACGACTTCGTCTCACGTTTTCGAGTACGATCTACGAATCGGCAACCCCGATTCCCTCACCGTCTCGTCTCGGGACACCGACCTCGAGAGCGTATCGTAGCACGTGTTCGTCACGTTTTCGCCCTCGATCTACGAATCGTTTCGACTGCGACCCCGATCCCCTCACCGTCTCGTCTCGGGACACACGACCTCGAGAGCGTATCGTAGCACGTGTTCGTCACACGTTTTCGCCCTCGATCTACGAATCGTTTCGACTGCGACCACGACCCCGATCCCCTCACCGTCTCGTCCGGGACCGCGACCTCGAGGCGTATCGTAGCACGTGTTCGTCACACGTTTTCGCCCTCGATCTACGAATCGTTTTCGACTGCGACCCCGAGTGCGAGCCGAGTCGATCCCGACCCCGAGGGCGTGTCGGGACAAGCGATCTCGACCCCGACCCCGTCTCGGGACAAACGACCTCGACCCCGACCCCGACCCCGACCCGATCCGAAGGATTTGTGTGACGAAACGCCCCGACCCCGATCCCGATCCTTTCATCGCCCGTCTAGGGTCGCGTACGATTCGTCACACAAATCCCACACTTGTCATTTCCACAGGTGACCCTAATTAAATTGCATCTTTATTACCTCACACTTGATATTTCAACAGGTGACCCTAATTAAATTGCATCTTTATTACCTCACACTTGACATTTCAATAGGTGACCCTAATTAAATTGCATTTTTATTACCCCTAAATTGACATTAATGGCAGGTGACCCTAATTAACTTCCTTGTACAAGAATTAGATTTGATAGTAACTTGATATTCCAACTACTGCTTTTTATTTGACTTTTACCCCTTTTACTATTGCCTCCCACAACCATTGTATGACCTTTTAACTTTTAACAATCTTATTTTGGTCATAATATTATTCACAAACTGCACTACACTGCACTGGCACTGAACTGCTGCGGTTGCTGCGGCTGCTGCTGCGACGAAGGCGGGTATGAGAAGCGGCGAACAAGTGAAGCGGCGATTAAGGTACTAGAGCCTTGCGCGGCTCGGCACAGTGGTGCAAGAGTGATCTGCCCAGAGATGCACTGCACTTCACTGTTGTTGCTGTTTTGGTTCTGCAGGCGGCAGACCAGAAATACAAAAAGTCTTCCGGCACGAAATAGTCGGCCTCCGCTGACTAACATGCGCCGGATTTGTGGAATTCAAATCCCTATAAGGGTAGAATTTATTGTCTATCCGTATTATTTTAAAAAAACAATGGGCTTAGACGAATTTTCCAATCTACACATGAGAAAAAGTCGAAATTAGGGCCAATGTAAAATCAGATTATTTCATAGAATAATTACCTTCGCTTATCAAGCGTAACGAGTTGGATATTTTATTTTGCAAAAATGGATTCTGATGATATTGACAGATTAGTTTTGTCGTTTATATTCGGGTGATGCATGTGTTTAAAATTTTTTAAACACCAGCAAAAATTTTTGCATCCGTCTCTGATCGTAGTCCAATAAGAAAAAATGAGAACTGTCGTTGCCAAAGTGACAAAGCTCGTCTCCTTCTCCTACGATCTTTCGCTGACCTACCACGGAGGGAAATTTAATTTGCAGAGGTGTATTGTCCCTTTATCGTCCAATGGTTTGTGTCTCAGCTAACTTTGGGCGGCAAATTTAAAATCTCAAGGAGAAAGAGATTTTACGCACAATTTTTCCCATTTGTGACCATTACAGTTGTTGGGTAACTATTTTGTACTTTGCTTATTTTAAAAATTTCAGTTGTCCAATTAGGGTATAGCCTTTTTCAAATACGTGTTTGTACTTGCTGATGCGTACATAATCACCCATTTCCAATTTGCTACCCGTAAACATTTTTTATGTTGTTGTAGACAGTTTTCAAAATATGATTCTCATTATTAGTATAGTTCTATGATATCTATTGTTGTAAACGGAAATTAGTGTTTTGAATATATTAATCCACTTGTATATCCCATTGAAACTGAATTTACGCCACATTAGGTCTTTTAATGACCTATTAAATCGTTCAACAATTGACGCCTTTAGACTACTAAATGTTGAATAGCGGTTGATTCCATATCGTTTCATTAGTATCTTAAATTGAGTGTTAAAGAACTTTTTACCATCGTCTGTTTGAAGATTTTGGGGAATCCTCTCCCTGATTGAAATATTTTCTCCATGGCCTCAACAACGTCTTTTGCATTTTAAGATTTTATTGCTTCCCCAAAATTTTGAGAATGTGTCTATCACTGTTAGCATGTAGCGATACCCATTGTTTGAGTGTGCATACTTCCTTAAAAAATGCTTACGTGAAGGAGCATGTATTTCATTAATTATTCCCCGTCTAGACATATTTATTACTTTCGAATATGAGAGCGTACAATTTTATCAAGAATATCTGATGTAGTTTTCTCAGTCTTGATTATTCGCTGATCAACTATAGACAATTTATCGGATAATAATCTCTCATTCCTTTCTTGATGACTTGAAATCATTGATGTTAGAAAATTTCTCAGATCGTTTACAACTTGGTCCACATATTCTTTTATCGCCAAGTCGGCATTCTCAATTGGTAAGCGACCATTTTTAAACGTCTTCCTTGTATATTGTAATTTCCATCTTTATCAATGTAGAGTCCTGGTATTTTCTCACGTTGTTTTAAATTCGCTCGCCTCCTCGCAGTCGGACGTGTTTTTTCTTCCCTCTTAAACTTTGTGATTTTTTATTAATTTCATATTTATTTACAATTAATATAACCTTTAATTTTACTCTTTCCTTGTGTTTAACTACAGATCGTTAAATCGCTATGTGCTTTCTTGTATTTAGAATATTACCATTTTTCTGAAAATATAACAACAAATTGTGGGTCAAACTTTGCTTTGCTTTGTTAGCAAAACAATTCTGTTTTCGTTGCCGCTTTTGTATTTTTGTTTACTTTCGCGCTCTTCTTTTTCACTTCTATTCTTTTGCGCTCAACGCTGTTACAATAGTTAACTCTCCCTCTCTTGGTGTTGTAGTTGCCTATCTATCTTGCGTCTCGCTCGACCTGTGCATAATCTCTGTGTTTTGTGCTCTTCGTAAGTACAGATCATATTAGTTTGCAAATAATTTACCTATTTTGATTTTTTTTGTTTTTAATTGGTTTATTAATATTTGTTTTAGCAATATGTTGGTCTGCTATAACAAGAAATGCCGGGTGCCAGAGTAGTTGGAATATCACGTTTCTATACAAATCAAGTTTCTGTGCAAGGAAGTGCTAATTAGGGTCACATCTCATTAATGTCGATTTAGGGAATAAAGATGCAATTTAATTAGGGTCACCTATTGAAATGTCAAGTGTGAGGTAATAAAGATGCAATTTATTTAGGGTTAGCTGTGGAAATGACAAGTGTGGATTTGTGTGACGAATCGTACGCGACCCGAGACGGGGCGATGAAAGGATCGGGATCGGGGTCGGGGCGCATTCGGTCTCGCACTCGGGGTCGCAATCGAAAACGATTCGTAGATCGAGGGCGAAAAACGTATGACCGCATTCGGTCTCGCACTCAGGGTCGCAATCGAAAACGATTCGTAGATCGAGGGCGAAAACGTATGACGAACACGTGCTACGATACGCTCTCGAGGTCGAGACGAGACGGTGAGGGATCGGGGTCGGGATCGCAGTCGAAAACGATTCGTAGATCGAGGGCGAAAACGTGCAACGAACACGTGCTACGATACGCTCGAGGTCGGGTCCCGAGACGAGACGGTGAGGGGGTCGAGGTCGCAGTCGAAAACGATTCGTAGATCGAGGGCGAAAACGTGCAACGAAACGGCCGAACGCTCTCGAGGTCGTGTGTCCCGAGACGAGACGGTGAGGGGTCGGGGTCGCAGTCGAAAACGATTCGTAGATCGAGGGCGAAAACGTGCAACGAACACGTGCTACGATACCTCTCGAGGTCGGTGTCCCGAGACGAGACGGTGAGGGGGTCGAGGTCGCAGTCGAAAACGATTGTAGATCGAGGGCGAAACGTGCAACGAACACGTGCTACGATACGCTCTCGAGGTCGTGTGTCCCGAGACGAGACGGTGAGGGGTCGAGGTCGCAGTCGAAAACGATTCGTAGATCGAAGGCGCCTTGCACGTGACACATCGCTAGCTGTAAAACGATCGTAGACGCCACGCTACCTATAAAACGAACGAAGGTGTGACGCCCACTTGTCTCGTCAATTCGAATGTATTCGAAATCGGAGCGGAGGAAGGAAGATGTGATGAACATTAAAAAGGATGGGAACGTGATGTAATTCAGACGAGAGTACAACACCATTTCCAAGACACTTGAAGATAAAATAGAAAATCTAAAAGAAAAGCCGAATATTATAACCAAGATGCAATGAGGGTAGCACACCATGAATACCCATAGATATTCGCCCACTATTCAATTTTCCTCGGTTTTCATACAAAAACCTAAAATCCTTAAAATCACTTCTAGTTTGTGACTCGAAGATACACATCGGCTCCGCGATTCTCCAAAGTTAACAATATTTAAAATTGTTAAGTGAATAATTGTGTAGTGAAAAATTGTTTAAACCTTCAATATTAACAATAAAACCCTCGTCGAAAACAAATTATAATTTGGTGAAAATTGATAATAACTTTCGAAAGTTTGTTTAAACAAATTGTAAAATTCAAAAATTATTATTAATCAACATTATAAAAATCAATTTTACAATACATAATCAAATACTTTAAAAAACAATACTACAAATAAAATAAACTTTATTACATTCAATCAACAAAATAAAGAAACAAACAAAACATCAACATGAATCCGAGAATATCAACAACTTCAACTACACCACAACACCATCAATGGGGAGTATTGTTATTCCCCCAGCATTACCTACCTGCAGGTATGCAATGGCATTCCACGCTCGCACCGAGATACATAAATACAACTCTATCCGTCCGGTGGACGGAAAGAATCAAGCAGATTGTGAATGGGTACAGGGACGTATTCTCCAATACATGTTTGAGAATGAGGGAGCGGATGTAAGGATGCCTTTTGAATTCCTAAATGAGGCTGGATTAGCAGTGATCCCTCACTTGGAATGCGTGATGACTACCCACCTATCATCCAAATGCAATTTTTGAGTTGTTTGCTGGTACATGCTAATAAAAGAGTATGATATTCAACAAGAAATAAAAATCGTTCCAGAGCACAATGTCTCAGGTTACGACTGGATCCGACTTCACCCGCTTCTTTGAATCGCATAAAAATGTGATATAGACGCAAATGAGTGAGTTTCAGGAAAAGGATAGTGGATGGACCTTGACACGAATTATTAGGCTGGAGCTTAATGTTTTACAAATGTGATGATCCGACAAAAGGATCTAACCATTTTGAGCTTCCGCTTAAATTAAAAATAGAAAGGCAGTTGTTAATGTACATAACAAAGATGCCTTCTGTTTTTAAGTGGGCAATTATATCGGCCCTCAAACCAATAAGTAGATCATACCATTGCAATAGTTATGGTGTTGAGATCACGTCCCCAATAATTGAGGTGAACAACATAAAGATTGACTTCAATGGATTAGCATTCCCGATGGAAATTCGAAAAATAAAAGAGTTCACTCAACAGAAACCCTCACATAAGTTTAAATGTTTTCGGGTATGATGAGGTTTCTGACAAAATAATTGGACCGCTTTACTGCGATGGAGTGGAAATGAGAATCCACATTAATTTATTATTCGTCGACGGACCAACGGCGGGTATTCATGGACACTATGTGTGGATTAAAAATATTTCATCGTAAGTACATTCATTAAATTTGAAAATATCACAATCACCTTACAATTTCAATTTTCATACACAGTCTACTTGCCAAACAACTGGGTAAACATCGAGTTAAGCGTTGGTTCTGTAATCAATGCTTACAATACTCAACGAGTGAGGAGAGGGCGGCTCAACATACATTGAGATGTCGTCGGTGTGGTTACCGAGGGACCAAGGAAGGATCAGAAGATTACCTTTAAAACCATCACCGTCAGTTGGAGGTTCCGTTCGTCGTTGTATGCAGACTTTGAATGCATATTGGAACCAGTAACATTAGATGTAAGTGCGAACACAAAAATTATTAATAAGCATGTGCCAGCAGCATTTGCATACTACATAAAGTGTGCATTTGACTCTGGCTTAGATAAGTTTGTTTCGAAGACAGGAGGTGATGTCGCTCCCACTTTCATTAAAAATTTAACGTCAGATTTGTCCGATTTGTATGAGAACCACATGAAAATAGTGGTTCCAATGCACATGAGTCATAATGAGTTAGATAATTTTAGGAAAGCAACCATTTGCACCACATATGTATAGGGTATTTTAAAATAATGATAGAGTGAAAGATCACTGTCATTTTACAGGTAGATATAGAGGTGCAGCCCATAATTCATGCAACCTTAAATACAAGACGGGTGATTTTATCCCCGTATTCTTTCACAATTTCTCCAAATACGATTCTCATTTGTTTGTTAAAGAACTTGGAGAAATTGAGGGGGAAATAAAAGTTATTCCTTTGAATAAGGAATTATATATTTCAATTTCTAAATATCTCCCTCTAAGGAAAAATACGCTAGAATTCAGGTTTTTGGATACTATCAGATTCATGCCCTCTAGTCTAGACACACTCGCGGGAATTTGAGTGAGGAGAATTTCAATGTGCTGAAATCACAGTACAAAAACAAGTCAGATTTTGAACTACTTCGCAGGAAAGGTGTTTTCCCCTACGAATATTTAGATTCTGTTGAAAAACTAGATGAAACTTCTCTCCCACCAAGATCCAAGTTCTATAGTAATTTAACAGAGTCAGAATGTTCAGAAGAGGATTACGCTCATGCCATCCAAGTATGGTATCATTTAATTGTCGTTCATTGAAGGAATACTTAGAATTGTATTTGAAAACTGATGTTTTATTGTTAACAGACGTTTTCCAAAATTTAGGAGCAATTTGTTCTTCAATTTACAATCTTGACCCAGCCTATTGAACTCGAGTTACTCATGATATGATTACATATTTTAATTTTAAGAGTGGAATTCGGGGTGGGTTGGTGCAATGTAGTCATAGGCATACAAAAGCAAACCACAAATACTTAAAAGATTTAAAGAAAGGAATTAAAGAATCGGAATTTTTAATGTATGTAGATGCAAACAATTTGTATGGATGGGCTATGTCTGAACCACTACCTACGGTGAGTTCAAATGGTTAGACACTAATCAGGTTAAGAGTTTTAATCTAGAAAATATTCATGAAAATAGTGAGTATGGGTATATTCTAGAGGTTGATCTAGATTACCCTTACTCAATCCATGATGAATATAATGATCTACCATTCTGTCCGGATAACAAGCTACCATCAAGCACTTGTAAAACAAAAAGTTAATAGCCGATCTCGCTGAAAAGAAGAAATATATCATATACTATAAGACTTTAAAACAGTGTATGAGACATGGCTTGGAATTAAAAGAAAATTCACTCCATCCTTCAATTTAGGCAGAAAGCCTGGCTCAAGAAATATATTGATATAAATACTGAGCATAGGACCAGAGCCAAAAATAATTTTGAAAAGATTTTTTCAAATTATTGAACAATGCTGTTTATCGAAAAACAATGGAAAACAGTGAAAAAAGGGTGGATGTACGGATAATAACGGAGGGGAGTATCCAATTGTAAATAGGAAGTCAGGACGACCCAAATTATGTGCCAGGGATTTAATATCAAAATCTAATTTTCATAGTGCATCAAGGTTCAGTGAAACTATGTATGCAATTCAAATGAAGAGGTTACACAACATTTGTGATAAACCAATTCATTTTAGGATTTGTAGTTTGGAGATGTCAAAATACAAAATGTATGACTTCCATTATGACTACATGAAACCTAAGTTTGGGAAAGCACTCAAATTAAATTATATGGATACGGATTCATTTATTTACAGCATAAAACAAATGATTTTTATGCAGATATTCGATGATGTGGAGTTAAAGTTTGACACGTCCGAATATCCAGATGAATTGACCGAGTTGTATAAGTTTAAGAAATGTAATAAGAAACGATTGGGTTTCTTTAAGGATGAGTTGCATGGTAAACCAATGACTGAGTTTGTTGGTTTACGCTCAAAAATAATATGCGTACACTTATGAAAATTTCGATAACTCTGGTGAAATATGCATCAAAAAATAAGGGGTAAAGGCATGTTGTTTGATGGGCATTTCATTATCAAATTATTCAAATACTTTGTATACAGGAAAGCAAGAACGTTCTAGTATGCAGATGTTTAGGTCTAGAGGGCATGAAATCACTACAGTCGAAGTAACAAAAACTACATTAGATAGTGAGGATGATAAGCGAATAATAGAAGAAGATAAGATTTCAACTATAGCAAGAGCACATTATTTAGTAATTCCCTTTGAAATTGAGAGTTCCATATCAATTCTAGAAGCGGAGTCAAGAGTTTGGCGCAGCCAAATGTTTTGCGTTAGAGAACTCACACAGTAATCAAACTAGTGTGAACAAAATAAATAATCTTAAAAGAAAGTTGGATAATAATGAAAGTGCGATCAACATTTACGAAGGACAATTAGTATTACATTTCATGTTAATGGATAGGTTGAAAAAAGAAAACTAGATGTTTAGAATAATAAAGCAATACTTTATTGAAAATTAAAATGTATAAATTAAAAAATAAAAATGTTTAAAATTAAGTGTACATATTAGTAAATTAAGAAAAATAAAAAATTATAAATAACTTGAAGTACAATAAAAAAGAAAAAATACAAAACACAAAATTGTTTTCAATCTTATAATATTACAAAATTTCATTCTTATGAATCCAGCTGTCTTCGGTTTTGGGAAACCCAACCAGCGCACTAGAGCTCTATTGCCTTTCTTTTTTAACACTTTTTCAACCAGATAAGTGTTAGGAAAACTTGTTTTTCAGTTCCTCTTTGTAGAAACCACCTTGAATTGGATTCCCATTGAAGTCTTGTAGTAAGTATGTTGTTGGGTAAGTATTTTGTACTTTGCTTATTTTAAAAATTTCAGTTGTCCAATTAGGAGTATAGCCTTTTTCAAATACGTGTTTGTACTTGCTGATGCGTACATAATCACCCATTTTCAATTTGCTTCCCGCAAACATTTTAATGTTGTTGTAGACAGTTTTCAAAATATGTTTCTCATTTTTAGTGTTTACATTAACGGGTGGCATTCGTATAGTTCTATGATGTCTATTGTTGTAAACGGAAATTAGTGATTTGAATATATCAACCCACTTGTATGTCCCATTGAAACTGAATTCACGCCACATTAGGTCTTTTAATGATCTATTAAATCGTTCAACAATTGAGGCCTTTAGACTACTAAATGTTGAATAGTGGTTGATTCCATATCGTTTCATTAATATCTTAAATTGGGTGTTAAAGAACTCTTTTCCATCGTCTGTTTGAAGATTTTGGGGAATCCTCTCCCTGATTGAAATATTTTCTCCATGGCCTCAGCAACGTCTTTTGCATTTTAGACTTTATTGCTTCCCCATCCAAATTTTGAGAATGTGTCTATCACTGTTAGCATGTAGCGATACCCATTGTTTGAGTGTGCATACTTCCCCATTTCAACCAAGTCAGCTTGCCATAATTCGTTTATCCCTTTTGTTATGACTCTACGTCTAAGAAAATGCTTACGTGAAAGAGCATGTATTTCATTAATTATTCCCCGTCTAGACATATTTATTACTTTCGAATATGAGAGCGTACAATTTTATCAAGAATATCTGATGTTGTTTTCTCAGTCTTGATTATTCGCTGATCAACTGTAGTCAATTTATCGGATAATAATCTCTCATTCCTTTCTTGATGACTTGAAATCATTGATGTTAGAAAATTTCTCAGATCGTTTACAACTTGGTGCACATATTCTTTTATCGCCAAGTCGGCATTCTCAATTGGTAAGCGACCATTTTTAAACGTCTTCCTTGTATATTGTAACTTCCATCATTATCAATGTAGAGTCCATGGTATTTTCTCACGTCGTTTTAAATGAATAGAGATCTGCTTATCATTTACATAACGTCCAAACTTGTCAACAGACATGATGATTATAAGCTCATTTCAATATTATCAATCAATTATATATGAATTTAGTGTATAATTTGAGCCTCTCAATTCTTCAATTATTGATGTAATTTCATTAGTATTTCCAGCTGTTTGAGAGGCAATTAAGAGTTGTAATCGTTCAACCAACTCATTTGGATCGTCCCAATATACATAATTGGGTTTAATTCGTCGCGAGTGACATGAAACCAGTCCCAGAAACAATTGATTTTGAGAATTTAGGTGTAGACTCAGCAGTACGTGATTTTGTTAAGAGTGGTTTAATAATTTTTGTATATTTCTTTTGCCCTTGTTCCTCTGATCTGTCCATCGGAATTAAAATTTCTCCGGTGCACATTAGTTATCAATAAAATTTCATTATATATTTCTAGATCATTTGAATTATAATTTTGAGGTAGGCGGTGGAATATTAATAAATATAATCCACTTGTAAGACGCCAGTTTTTCCATCATCCAATTCAATTTTTTGTGAGTCACATTAATGTGTGAATTCCCCAACATTAATTGTCCACTTGCATTTTTGTATGGACCATATGTCTTATCCAAAAGATCTTCCCGTGCCAGTTCACTGATATTCAAATTTTTGAGTTGTCTTCATGTTGGATTGATTGACTCGTTATCGAAGACGTTGAATGTATAGCTGTTTCATTTGATAACACGTTCGATGAATGAGAGGGCTCTTGACTCGTTAACGGCAATGATGAATGGGGTGAGTCTTGAACCGGTAATGGAAGCGAAGTGTGGGGATATTTGTTTCATAAACTTAGTTGATGAATAAGGAGAACCTTCTCTCGCTAACGATTTCGAGGTATGAGATAAGCCTTCAAACGATGTGTCTTCTATAGCTGGTTGAGAATAGAATTGATCATCATCATTATCATCATCATCATCATCATCATCTTGAGCATTAACACTATCCATTCCCCAATCCAATGCCTTCTCAATATCATATTTAGGTTTTGAGAATTGACTCTTAGCACTGTGAAATGTGAGTTTCCTTTTCTTGTTAGGTGGTGTGTTTCTCTCTCGGTCGATTGGAGAGTAGTTTTGCATAGTTTTTTCCAGTCTCAACATTATTAAACTCTGATGGTATCAATGTCTGAAATTTTTGTTATCATTCACAAGTTCATGTAGTGGTTCAGTTATAGGTTTAAATGTTTCCTCCAGACCAATACTGTTCTGACTTTTGAGTTGTTTAAGATCAGAAAATTTTTTAGAGCATTTCGGCTTTTAGTTAATTGAGTTAAAACTTTTTGATTCATTTTCTTTCAAATTTATCTCATTCAACTGTTAGTGGATTAATGATTATTTCAGTCTTGTGGTCATTAGTGTACTGTGATCTATTTTACGAAACATAATCATATATAACCAATAAACAGATACATTAGCATGTTTTTATGAAGAGAGTTGGTTGTACAGATCAGCTATCAGACTGTTAAATAGATCAGCTAGCTATTCTTTTAAACAGACCTGGTTGTACAGATCAGATACCTGTTGTATCGACCAGGTAACTGTTCTTTTAAACAGACCTGTTTGTAGAGATCAGGTACCTGGTTGTATCGAACAGCTAGCTGTTCTTTTAAACAGACCTGGTTGTACAGATCAGGTATCCGGTTTCTGTTAACAGATCTCTTTTAATTTCCCATATCCCCATTTAAAATAATGAAATTAAATTTTCAATTACATTTATTCACACAATGTAAAAAGGAGAAAAGTGGCTGAAAAAGAAAGCTGAAAATTCCCCAATTTCCGATTCCCTAATGAAAATTTCGAATTTATATTTCAATAACATTTATTTGTAATAAGTATCAGAACTAATAAAGCTGGAAAAGAAAGCTGAAAAAGAATGCTGAAATTCCCCAAATTTACCAGTCCCCATTTAAAAATTTTTTTTATTTTATTTTGTTAATATAATTTATTGTTTTGCATATATTTTATTACATTTTCAATTTGAATACAATTTCTCCATCATCCTGTTTTGTTATGGTATAATTACCAGTATTTAATTCTTTAATGTATACAGATTTAACTTCATCATACCATTTCGGGAGGTAAATTAAATACTTTTCCAATGTTAATTTTAGCGAATTGCTATTAAATTTACTAGGAACCTTAGACGCTCCATATATTCTGAATTCCGTATTCCTTGGAAGAGCGCGGAAAGGGAGCTTCTGTTTCTTCTTGATTGCATTCAAATATTTCACTGTTGATTCAATCTCCATGTCATTGGCGAGGAATTGAATGTCCTCAGCAAGAGGAGTAATAAGAGGAAGATTAACTTCTGGTGAAGTCAATCTCCTCTCCGTTGCTAGCCTCAAACGATGGATTCATCCTGATTATTTGGTATCTGTGTGTTTTTTTCATGGACGTTGACGCACCGCAGTACGTTCAAGTGGTCCTGCGAAACCAGGCTAACGCCTGTTTCTCCCGCATTTAACGCACTCCCCGGAACTGCCGTGAGGTAATACTTCAGGGGAGGGTTCGGCCTTTATCGGCCCTCTTCTGGGTTGGCTGGGATTCGTGCTCTCTTTCTCTCTTAGCTGCTTCATTACAGCCACTGCCATCGTGTTCACCGCCACCCATTTCTCCCTCGAGCTTATCATGTGCTCGACTACGGACTCCGTCTCGACACGCCCCTCAAGGCGGGCTTCTAGTTCTTCTCTAGCACCTGCGAAGCGTCCGCAGTGCAGAAAGACGTGCTCTGCATCCTCCACCACCTGCGGCTCGCAGTGGGCGCAGTAAGGATCTGATGCATGTCCGAAACGGTGCAGGTATCCTTTGAAACACCCGTGACCACTTAGTAATTGTGTTAGGTAAAAGTTCATCTCTCCGTGACCTCTGTCTAACCACCTTGAAATGTCCGGTACCAGGCGATGTGTCCACCGACCTTTCGTGCCGCTGTTCCACCTTGCCTGCCACTCCTGTATGATACTGGCTCTATCCCTGGCCTTCGCGCGCTCTGCTGCCTGTAGATCGAATGGCGCTGTTCCCGCAAGGACCATTGCAGCTTCTCCCGATACCGTCCGGAATGCGCAACACATTCTGAGCGCGCAGATCCGGTGCACCGAGTTCATCTGCCTCAGGAAGGTGCCGCTCTCCGTTCCCTTTAGCCAGATCGGGGCTGCGTAAAGGCTGATGGACCTGACCACGTTCGTGAGCAGTAACCTTCTTTTCTGCCTAGGCCACCTGTGTTCGGCATTATTCGGGCTAAGGCTGTGGATGCGGTTGCTGCCTTACTCGCCGCGTACATGAGGTGTGCTCGAAAGTTGAGTCTGTTGTCCACCTTGACTCCGAGATAGGTCATAGTGGCCTGCGAGCGTATCGTTGTATCCCCAACTACGATATTAACAAACTCCACCTTTTCCTTGAAGTAACTAACACGGCCTCGGTTTTATGCTCCGCCAGTCGGAGCCCTACTTCTTCCAGCCAATCCCGTACTGCTTTGACTGCAGTATTCGTCTTTGCCTCTATATCCGTCAGGTGCTTCGCGACCGTCACGATCGCTATGTCGTCTGCAAATCCGACAATATTCACACCGTCCGGCATCCTTAGGCGGAGGACTCCGTCGTACATAGCGTTCCACAAGGTGGGGCCGAGCACTGATCCCTGGGGACGCCTCCAGTGACCTCGTAGCTCTCAGTGCCTGTACTGGTCGTGTACCAGAGCTTCCTGTCGCTAAGGTAACTTGCAATTATCCGGGTGAGGTAGCTCGGGATATTGAAGTGCTGCAGCGCGTGCAAGATCCTATGCCAGCTGGCAGAATTAAAGGCATTTCTTATATCCAGTGCGGTGATGAGGCAGTACTCCTTACTGCCCCAGAGCCAGCGCTCCCCGCGATTGCCTTCTCCGCCTTGTCCATAATTTGGCTGATAGCCTGAATCGTGAGCGACCCTTCCGGAACCCAAACTGCCATGGTGATAAGCCCCTGCACGGTTTATAGCGACCTCCAGGCGCTCCCGTACTAGCGTTTCTAGCGCTTTTGCCCGCCGTGTCTAGTAAACAGATCGGTCGGTACGAGGAAGGCTCCTCCGGAGGTTTCCCCTTTCGGGATTAGCACTGCTTTTCCATCGGGCAGGGAACACTCCTTCCTCTAGGCACGTATTGTACAGCCTCATCAGGTCCTCCGGGTAATTCTCCAGGGCGGCTTTGATGGCCAGACCAGGATACCATCGGGGCCGGGCGACTTGTTCACCTTGATGCCTCTAGCGACATCCCGGAGCTCTTCCCGAGTAACTGCGGGGAAGCTGATACGATGTCCTTGCAGTAGCGTATTTGGCCTTCCTACTCTACTCTGCAGTGGGAATAGTTCGCGCACAATCCTGCCAAGGAGGGTTGGGCAGGATGGACTGGGAGTCCTAAACGCTTTCAGCCTCTTCATCGTCAGCTTGTAGGCCATACCCCACGGGTCGTTGTCCGCCTCGTTCACCAGATGCTGGAAGGACGCCCTCTTGCTTTCCTTGATAAGTTTCGCCAGAATCCGTCTCTTTGTGTTGTGTACTCCTCTCAGGTACTCGTATTCGGAACCAGGGCAGCACGCTGGTAGTTCCGCCTGGCTCGGAGGCACTCTCTCCTTGCGTCCGCTATCTCGTCGTTCCACCAGTGGACTTGCGGAAGACGACTTCCTCCCTGCACTCTCCTGGACATTGAGGCATCGCAAGCACTCGCTATCCTTGCCATTACCTTGCTGGCCATAACCTCCGCCGTGCCATCCAGCTCTGCTCCTCTGATCATATAATTGAAGACCTCGCTATCGAAGGACCTCATATTATATGAGAGTCTCCTGGGGGTGCTTCTCCGTAGCAGGTTTCCACCAATCTCCGTAATAATCGCAGAGTGGTCGCTATGCGTGTAATCACCGCATACCTTCCAGGATGCTCTGCGTGAAAGGCTGCTACTTACGAAAGTAACATCGATGGTGGATCCCATACTACCCCTACTGAACGTGTACTGGTTGCCAGAGTTTAGCAGCACTACATCCAGGGTCGCCAGCGCCTCCAGCAGAGCTTGACCTTTGTCGTTGGTCCTCGCGCTCCCCACCCGTGGCCCAAGCGTTAAAGTCCCCTGCAATGAGGCATGGCGTCTTTGACCTCGCGTCATCCGCAAGTTCATCCGTAGCCGCCCTGAAGCTTTGTAGATCCATGGATGGAGGCAGATAGCAACTATAGAAATAGATCGGGCCTATCCTGGCTCGAACAAAAAGCTACCGCTTTTGACTCCGCAACTCCACACCGCTGCCTTACCACATCTGTCCCCGACCCACGTATTGGGGATTTCTGTCTGTAGGGTTCGCATAGAATGGCAACATCGATTTTCCTTTCCCTAAGAGTCTGTTCTAGCAGGTCCTGTGCCGCTGCGCAGTGATTCAAATTCAATTGGTATATGCGCATCATTTATGTGACCGGGCGACAGCCTTCTTAAAAAACGGACAAAGCGGGCTATTTGTTGCGTGCTTGCAATCCTTTTCTCCTTTCCTTGTGCACAGCATGCAGGCCTTATCCTCCTTGCAGTTCCTGGCCTGGTGCCCTCTTCCTCCACAGTTAAAGCAGTGGTCCTTGCAATCCGTCTCGATGTGCATCTACTTGCTACATGGCCGAACTCCATGCATCTGAAGCATCGAATAGGCTGTACCTTCTGTCTAATGCGACAGATGACCCAGCCTATACGGATTTTGCCTGCAGATAGTAACTTCCCGCCAATCCGCCGGATACCCTCAGTGTGGCTGTTTGGGTGCCTCCGTACGCCGGCCGAAGCGATTGTAATGAGGATCGGCTGATGTCCGTACCTCCAAACTGGGTGACCAGAGCCTCCAGGATTTCTGCTTCTGTCGTCAGCTCATCAATGTCTTTTACCTCTAGCGACACGGTTTCCGACAGCACCCGGACTTCCGCCTTGTCACCTAAAAGTGTGCTCACAGCCTCCTGCATGACCTTCGTGTTAGGATCGGAAGCGCGCACCAGTTCGAAGAGTAGTTCGCCTTTTGCGGTCTTCCTAATTCCCTTCACTAGTTGAGCTAGATCCTGAGTCGAGGTTCTGTCTTCACCGATCGCAGGATATCCGCGTAGCTCACTCCCGTCGCTCCTTGATGACAATCGCATCCGGCTTTGACTGCCTAACTCGCTTCTTCTTCGGCTCCACCTTCGTCCAACTCTCGCGCTGCTGCTTATCGCCGCCTGTGCATCTACCTTCCCTTGCCTTGTTTTCCTTCCTAGTGTTGATGCGAGCGCATTGCTAAGTGAGAGGCACACCTCCGCTCCGCCGACCGAAAAGCACTCAAAGCTTTTTCGCTCACTAGCAATGCGCTCAGTGCGTAAGAATGCACTCAAGCTCCAGTGCTCTCAGCTTCTCTCTCCCACAACTCACCACCGCTGAGCCGCGCTCAGCATAGATCAACGAAATGCCGTCGGCATTTCTCTAAAGTTCAGTTCTAAACCTCGCCTCACTTAAATCGGTATAATTACCCCCAATTGTGCGTTTTCAACAACCCGAAAAGTTCATAATAAATCTATATATATATTATAAGAAAACCGCGAGTGTTTCATTTCGGGAAGGAAAAACTCTTGGAACTTTTCAGCGCCCCACGATCATTTGGTCCTTCGAGCCGGAGCCCATTATCATCGGCATTCCAGCATACTACGCTGATAAGTATCACAAGTTTTTCCGTTTGTCCTATCACTTCTCCCACGGTCGTCCGCCCCTCAATTTCCGACATATTGTGCAAAAGAATCCAACATCTTTTGCCAAGTTGCTTTCCTTTTTGCTTCGGACGACCTTTTCTGCGTTTATCCTATATACATTCATTTATAATAAAATATTATTATATTTTTGTTCCGCCAATCGCGTACGTATGTATGCATGTGTGTTTATTTTTGTAAGTGCAAGTGCATATTAGTGAAAAGTGTAAATTATTAAGAGAGCTACTAAATTGCAAATATTATATATTGTATATTCCATACATATATAAACATACATAATAACTAAAATCCAAGCTGTGTGTACAAGCATTTCGTATTGCTTTTAATTCTTGTCCGTTTTATGTTTTGTATGTCGCGATAATCGCCGACATACATACATACACACATACTTTGTGCACTCTCTCTTGTCCGCAAGCGCTCCGGCTTGCAGCCGCGCTTGCTCTCGCTCTCTCTTCACACACGCACATACCTTTGTGCACTCTCTCTTGTTCGCAAGCGCACCGGCTTGCAGCAGCACTTGCTCTCTCTCCGAATACAAACATACGTGCACTTCGTCTGCTCAAACGTTTGACAGCGCAGTGCAGACATACATACATACATACGTACATACTGCAAGTACTTCTGCGAGTGAAGTAATAGATTGGCAGGGCAGCAGTAGTCGCACTCGACATACCCTACCCTTTCCTTGATTTTTTTTCCAAGTGATATATTTAGTGTGTGTATTTGAGAGCAACTCCCAGCTCAGGTGTCGGTGTATAGGCTACCTCCAGCCAGTGTCCCACACACATAGACATACACACACACATTTACACACCTACGTATAAATACACTTCTCCTTCCAACACATATCCATATACAAAGATATAAATAATTTTTGTTTTTTTCGTGACAATTTATTTATTATTTGTTCCATCCAGCGGATCTTTAACCACATTTGTGTTTTTCCAGCATATTGTGTTTTTTTTGTGGTATTTTTCCGTGCTTTTTTGTTCTTGTTTTCGACAATCATTTGCTTGATTGTCGCGGGAAACTTCCCCGCCCCTTTGCGTTCGTTGCCTGTGTCCGCAGTCCGTACCTATTTGGGTACAAAATACCTCAGCACTACCTGTGGTATTTTTCTAGTATTTTTGGTATATTTTCTACTAGTTACATCCATTCCTTCCGTCCCGATCTACAAGATGGCACAAAACAAAGTAGACACAGCGTTGACGAAATTCATCGCCGCGACTGATCGTATCAGTCACTTTGCGGCGAGAGTCAACAATCTTTCGGTTGATAGCCCATCCCTATATACGTGCCAAGTCCGAAGGGACCAGATGCGTTCCTTATGGGAAAAGGTCGAGAATGAGTATGAGGCTTGCTCTTGCGTCATGTCTGAGGAGATGACCACAGAAGAGCTCCCTACTGTTCAGGCCAAGTACGAGTACTGCTATGCTGCCTACGAACAGTGTGCAGCTCTGTTAGGTGAGCAAATAGCCAACGCATCCCAGGCGCTCACCCCCGTACACCCGTACAACCACAAGCTGTGCAATCCATGCCCACAGGGTGTCGATTACCTCCGTGCGACACCGAAGTTTTCGGAGGCGATTACACTCGCTGGCCCACCTTCCGGGATTTATTTACGGCCCTCTACATCCAGAACTCGAGACTGTCGGCAGTTGAGAAACTTTTCTATCTCAACTCCAAGACCAGCGGTGAAGCCCATTCAATTGTTTCAAAGTCTCCTTTAACAAATGAAGGGTTTCAGTCGGCTTGGTCCAGCTTGACTGAGCGTTTCGAGAACAAACGGTTGCTCGTAAACAGTCAGCTGAGAATTTTGTTCAATTTGCCCGCCATTGGGCAAGAGTCGGGTTCCTCTATTCTGGAGCTGCAGAGCACTATTCAAGGGTGTCTGACAGTCTTAGAGCACTCGAAGATCAACGTAGAGAAGTGGGATTGCATCCTGGTTTTCTTGTGTTCTTCAAGGCTCCCCAAGTTGACCCTTTCTCCCAGAAGCGATAGCGGAGGTGTCATCCGGCACGAACGCTCCGACGGTTCCAAGAGCCTCACTCAAGAAGGCCCCTGTCTCCAGGCAGGTCAACTCTTTGAGAGTAGGGTGATCATTAAGACCCAGACCTGCAATTTCTGTTCCCGGGAGAATCATCCGATTCGATTGTGCCCTCGCTTCCTCCAGATGGGTGTCAATGAAAGGGTCAACCATATCAAGCGACAGAAGCTTTGCTTGAACTGTTTCGCACGAGGCCATGTCCTGGCCGACTGCACAAGTGCGCACAGCTGTTTTACGTGCAAGGGTCGTCATCATACACTCTTGCATCGAGTCAACCCGACGCCGACAGTCACTAATCCCATTCCTAATATACAGTCCACTCCTTCCCAGTCAGCTAATGTGCAATCATTCCTGGCAGTTAACACACAAGGTGTTCTGCTGAGTACAGCTGTTGTACACATTTGCCATCACGGCGTTCGGCACACAGCACGGGCTCTGATCGATTCCGGATCAGAGGCTACCTTCATTTCTGAACGATTGTTCAAGCGCTTGAGGATGCCATACACATCCGTTCAAACCCACGTCTCTGGGCTGACTCAAGTTGTAGCAGCCCAGCCCCGAAAGCATTGCCAATTCCTAATTGGCTCCCTGTTACGACCAGATCTGCAGATTGAGGCATCGGCTTTCGTTCTTCCTCAATTAGCAGGAAAACTGCCCTCATGCTCTGTCCCACAAACCATCCTCGACAATCTGCCAAGCATTCCGCTGGCCGACCCCAAGTTCTATGACAGTTCGCAGATAGACGTGCTTTTCGGCGCGGATATCCTCCCATCCGTTCTTCTCGGCGGCTCTCGTCCGAACGTTTGTGGGACCCTCATTGGTCAAGAGACCATTTTCGGTTGGATCCTGACCGGCCCAGTGTCGGGATCCACTTCTAACTCCATCTCGTCCTTTTCGACTCGACTGTCCGTCGATCGAACTCCTACGATCGGTCCTGTGACAGGACCCCTCCAAATCTATTTCAGTTTTTCGGCTCGACTGTCCGTCGAACGAACCCCTAAGATTGGTCCTGTGACGGGACCCCACTCTGATCCTTCTTCGGTTCGACTGTCCGTCGAACGATCCTCTAAACGCAAGCCTTTGTTAGGCCCCCATTCAAAATCGGTTCCAACACCTTCGGCTCGACTGTCCGTCGACCGAACCTATACGCTTGATCCTGTGACAGGACCTCCCTTAGAACCTCTTTCAGCTCGACTGTCCGTCGAACGATCCCGGACGGAGACGCAGTCTTCCTCTGCACCGATGGCACCGGTCACTCCGCGTGGGGTCTCCGTGCCTCCCGTCACAACCTCGCGCCAGCCCAGGAGCCGACGCGACCACCCGGCACCCTCCAGAGAAGAACCACCAAGGACGTCCCGTGTCCACGTTTCCCAGGCCGGCATCCACCAGGCCGGCATCTACAGGCCCACTCACCCACGCACCCGGCCCGTGCCTAGCTCCTGCAGACGGCACTTTCCAGTGCAAAGGAGTGAGCATACTCCCCACCGCGGCGAGTTGGATCCGTGCTGTCCAGTAAGCCGCATCAGCGAGTCGTTGCCAGGGGCCTTGGGCCTCTCCATCACTCGCATGGGCGCTAAAGGAGTCTGCACGGCGTCGTTGCGCTCCAAGACACACCCACTCTATCTATCCTGATATTGTCCTGCCGGGTATCCTCCCAAATTTGTTATTTTTGCAATCCCAATATTGCAAGGGGAGAATGTTGATGCGAGCGCATTGCTAAGTGAGAGGCACACCTCCGCTCCGCCGACCGAAAAGCACTCAAAGCTTTTTCGCTCACTAGCAATGCGCTCAGTGCGTAAGAATGCACTCAAGCTCCAGTGCTCTCAGCTTCTCTCCCACAACTCACCACCGCTGAGCTGCGCTCAGTATAGATCAACGAAATGCCGTCGGCATTTCTAAAGTTCAGTTCTAAACCTCGCCTCACTTAAATCGGTATAATTACCCCCAATTGTGCGTTTTCAACAACCCGAAAAGTTCATAATAAATCTATATATATATTATAAGAAAAACCGCGAGTGTTTTCATTTCGGGAAGGAAAACTCTTGGAACTTTTCAGCGCCCCCACGATCACCTAGGTTTACCATTCCGGATCATTGGCTCCCTTGCGTGGGACTCCGTTGTTGCCGCTGTGTCAGCGGGGCTGTCACCTTTCCGCCTCCGGGCTCTTTGTCGACTCCTTTCCAACATTGCTCTTCCGGGATGGTTTGTCACTAGGTGACTCGCCTTTCTGCATGGGTGAGGAGGTGCCGAGGCTATTCTCCTTAATCTCCTTATACAGGTTTGTAATCTCCTCGATCAGATTCCTCATCGGTTGGTGAATAGATCTCCGACCTTCGAGCATATCGTTAAGGAGACCAATTTTCTCCCCGAGTACCGTAAATTTCACCGGGTCCGATCGTAGTGACGACGAGCCCTCCTTCGTAGCGTTGTCCGATGGTGGGACTGATTTTGACTCAGCGTTTGCGCAACTTTAAGATTAAGTTGCATTGGCGGGGGTCGTTGTTCGCCCTGCTGTGTTTCCATAACTGTAGCCGATTCAGACGCTCGTTCAGATGGCCCAGATACCGCAGCAATTACTGGCACTCTTATCGGCGAGTGGGAAACCCTCGACTTCCTTGCGAACGGGTCAACCTTCGCCGCTCCTTCCGATCGCTGTCGATCCGCAGACTCATGCAATTCTCTCTTTCTCTCTCTCTCCTCCCTTCCTTCCTTCTCTTGTTGTAAACATCGTTGTGATTGGGTCCCAACTCTAAGTCGTTATCAATGTTCGTAGTGCAGTCGTGTCTAATGATCTCATGGTTGTCTATGTATCAGGGAGGCCATGTGAGGGTTGACATACGCCTTCATGGGGTCGTATGTTCAGAGCCAGATCCACGTAGGTCAGGAGTAGTCTCAACTGAGCCTGTACGCCCAACTGAATGGGGACAAACCATTGAGCGTGCTTAGAGGTCAGCCACGATTTTAACGGGACGGGGGCAGTCAGAGCATTAGCCTAGTAGTCGTTTCGACAAGATATCACTCTGTCTACTCAGATACTAGAATACTGTGACTGTCGGCCCAACTCATCAAGTCAGAGGTGGTGTTTCCAGTATCCTAATCAAGGCTGTACTGGGCTCGGCCTTGATACCACTTTAGTCGCCTTTTACGACAAGCAGTGGTTGACTGAGGTGGTATTTCGTAACCGCCACCACACGGTGGTATCTGTGTGTGTGTGTGTGTGTGTTTTTTTATTTCAACTTTGCTATACTATTACTAGTTTTAATATACTAACGAGATACACTAAATAAATAAATTATGATGGGTATAGGGCAGTGCGATCTCCTGCGGTACGGCCGTGAAGCAATGCGTCACAAGAGACATAGCGCCACCTATTCCATCGACTCTCCTGGCTCTCTCCATGCTACGTTGGGTCTGCATCACAGTTGACACAAACTCGCATATCACGACCCAGTTGCCCACTGATTGCAGCATAAGCGGGACCAAGTTTCCCACCGCAATCGCTACGCCAAGTGCCCTTTCCAAGTCGTTGCGTAGTGATCCATATATCTTGCAGGCGAACATAGCATGCTCAGCATCCTCCAGTGTTCCACACTCAGAGCAGTTGCCAGAAGCTTCATGACCAAAGCGGTGCAGATAGCTTCTGAAGCATCCATGGCCGCTTAGCACCTGTGTCAAGTAGAAGTTGACTTGACCGTGCTTCCTGCCGGTCCATTCCCCGATGTTCGGGATAAGCCGATGCGTCCAGCGGCCTTTGGAGACCTATCCCAACGTCGCTGCCACCTCTCAAGGCATTCTTGCCGTCCTGCCGTCCGCACGGATCTCGTTTCGGCGTTGCTGTGGTACCGGGATCGCAGCTGCCGATAGGTATCAGCTCGCTCTCTGGCCATTTCCACAAACGGAGGTACACCAGCGATGACGAACGCAGCGTCCTCAGAAATTGTACGGAATCCGCTAATGATGCGGATGGCACTCTTCCTGAACGCTGCCTCCAGCCCTTGGCAGTAACTCCTGGTGTCCAGTGCTCGAACCCAAACTGGTGCCGCGAACAGTGCGATGGATCGCATGGCACCCGCGATCAGCGATCGTCGCAATTGTTTTGGGCCTCCAATATTCGCCATGAGCCTCGAAAGTAGCCGGTTCATGCCTGCAGCTTTATTGCTCGTCGCTTCCAGGTGCTCTCGAAAGCTGAGCCTTGTATCGATCCATACTCCCGGATACTTAATCGCTCTTTTGGACGAAATAGTTGTGCATCCAACCGAAATTTTCGCTACTTCTACACGTTTCCTGCTGCTTATCAGCACGGCTTCCGTTTTATGCGGCGCAAGTGCCAGCCCAACTGAGACAAGCCACTGCTGGATGGTCGCAATTGCTTGGTTGCACACCCTCTCGGCCTGCAACAGCTCCTTCCTCACGACAAGGACAGCGATGTCGTTCTGCGAAGCCAACCATGTGCGTGCCCGGTGGGAGGGTTAGTCTCAGGATGCCATCATACATGGCATTCCACAGAAGAGGGCCCAAGACCGACCCTTGTGGAACACCTGCCGTCACGACGTACTCCTCTGTACCAGTGCTTGTCTCGTACAATAGCCGCCTGCAGGATAGGTAGCTACGCACGATCTCCAGAAGATAACTCGGCACTTGGAACACTGCCAGAGCCTCGAGAATGCAGTCCCAACGAGCCGAGTTAAAGGCATTCTTGATGTCCAGCGTAACCATTAAGCAGTACTTCTTGGCTCCTCCTTTCCATCTGCTGCCCGCTATGGCGTGTGAGGCGATCTCCACAACTCTAGTCGCTGCGTCGACTGTCGATCTGGCCTTGCGAAAGCCAAATTGATTTGGCGATAGGTCACCTCCTGCGGCAATAGCGCGCTCCAGCCGGGTGCATATGATTTTCTCCAACATTTTTCCCGCATTGTCAATGAGGCAGATTGGCCGATATGCAGCAGGTTCGCCCGGATTCTTGCCTGGTTTAGGAGCAGAACCAGTCTCTGCGATTTCCAGATATTTGGAAAGACAGCCTCCTGTAGACACCTGTTGAACATGTCAACGAAGATTTCCGGCCTCAGAGCACAGGCGAGCCGAAGAGCTCTCAGTGGAATGCCATCCGGCCCAGGCGCCTTTCCCAGCTTCATGCTTCCAGCGATAGTACTTATCTCGGCACTGGTAACCCACTCAATTGCCGCACTGTTATTGGATGTGGCGACATCAATATTTCGCACCGACTCACCAGCTGTAGTCGGAAACAGCTCACGGACAATGCAGTGCATCACATCATCCGGTGGCATAGACGCTTTGTGTGCCGAGATCTTTTAGTGACCAGTTGATACGCCTTCCCCATGGGTCGCTCTCCAAAGCCTCACAAAGCTCGATGAAGCATTTGCGTTTGCTCGCCTTGATGGCATGTTTCAGAGCTTTCCGCCTCTCTTTGAATTCGCGCTGCCACGATGTGTAGGACGGTCTGCCTCGCGATCGCTGGTAGCATCTTCTCACGCGGTTGCATTCCCGCCTGGCGGTGGCGATATCCTCATTCCACCAATACACTGGCAGATGGTGGTGGGTGGAAGATCTCCTGGGGGGCATCGTGTCTTTGCATGCTTGCGCTAACGCATGCAATGCTATCGTAGCCATCTGCTCGGCGCTTCCTACCACTTCCATGCACTGGATGCGAGCGCTGAAGCGCAGCACATCCATCTTATCCGCATTAAAGTTAACCCATCTTGATGGGTCACTTGTATTGCTGGGGCGCCGCCCGCCAACTTCGCACAGAATGGCACGGTGGTCGCTAGCTGTGTAGGCGTCGCTCAAGCGCCAACGTGCCGAAGGCGACAACGCGCTGCACACGTAAGTCAGGTCGACTATGGACCCCACGCCAGCTCTGCAAAAGTCTGCTGCGTGCCCTCGTTCAAGAGGATTAGATCCAGCATTTGGAACGTCTCCGTCACAATCGAGCCTCTCGCATTTGTGCAGGGACTGCCCCATTCCATTGCCCATGCGTTGAAGTCGCCGCCGACAATTAATGGGGAGCGGCCTATAGCATCTGCTGCGAGTTCATCCAGAATGCGCCCGTATTCCTCCAGAGACAGACTGGAGGCCAGATACACGCTGTAAACCCATGTACCGCCAATTTTTGCTCGCACAAATCCACGTGTAGCATGCTCGTGTCCGAACTGCAACGGTGATTTGCCGCACACCCAGATTGCTGCCTTGCCCGTAGTATCCGCTGCCCAGACTGAGCCTGTTACCGCTCTGTACGGTTCACTAAGGATAGCTACGTCAGCGCTATCGTCTCGCACTGCTTGCTGAAGAAGATCATGCGCAGCTGCACAGTGATTTAGGTTGAGCTGGACTACTTGCATGAGTGTGCTTTCGTTACGCTCTTTGCTGCCAGTGGGCAATTGCGACTACCAGCCTGGTGGTTTAGCTGTTTGCTTCCGTTTGCGCTGCAAATGTAGCAATTCGCTGCGTTGGTGCACGATGCCACTTTGTGACCAGGTTCTCCACATCTTAGACAGCAGTTACTCCTATCAATGAGGTTTTTGCATCTGCTGGCTATGTGCCCGATCTCAAGGCATTTGAAGCACCTCGTCCTCTGCTCTTGCTCCACAATTCTGCAGCGGGACCACCCTACCTTGAGTTTGCCCAACTCAAGGATTTTGGAGCCCATAGTGGTGGCACCTGAAGAATTGCTACCTGCGTGCCTGCGTATGCCGCTCTCAGGCTCTTCAGCTGGCACACGTCGATAGGAACGCCCGCTTGCGCATGCACTGCTGCCAACACTTCCTCCTGACGCGTGAGTTCGTCCAAGTCACGAATAGCAATTGTCGTTCGCTGGGTTATGCTGCGCACCTCTGCGCAATCCCCTAGCACGTTCTCGATTGCGTCCTTCAGTTTGGAAGTACTGTCCAGCCCAGAGCCTCCGAGCTCCAACAGAAGATCTCCCTTGGCAGTTCTTCGCGCTGTGATCACGCTATCAGCGACATTTTGCAGCTTCCCATCCTGCCGTCTGGTAACCATTGAGAGCACGTCACTATAGCTCATCTCTCCTTTTGCACTGACCACCAGTGCGTCAGGGCGTGGCTTGGTAGTGGTCCTCTTCCTCCCCGTGCTTTTCGTCTCCACTGTAGTCCACTCGGCGTGAGTTACTGCTGTTTTATTTCGCTTAGGTGGAGTTTTCCTAGGCTCCGCCTCGGTATCCCTCTGTCTCTTGGCGTTGCCGACGGCTTTGTGCCGATTACCGCTGACACGACTTTTCTTGGGGCCGCTTTATCCAATGCTCCTTCAGTGGCTGTGTCTGTGGTGACTGTGACGCTTGCCTCTTTACATAGCTCTGTTGCGGCTCGATGCAATTTCTGCATTCTTGCCAACTTGCTCCTCATCTTTTCATTGATGTGCCTCTGCGAGGCAAACTGCTCGGAAAGGCCGTCCAGCTCCGTGCCCAAGCGCTCCAACAAGTCTTTAAGCGACCTCTTCCCACTGGCTGGGTCAGCAACAGACACAATACGTGTGGCCGCCATATCGGGATCCGGCAACACAGCGACCGCCGACGAGCTTGCTGATTCCTCACTCCTGCTCCTGTTGTCGCCCGTTTGGTTATGGCATGCATTTTCATCTATGCTGCTGCCACACGGGAACTTAGGCCTGTTAACTGCTGGTGGTGGTGTGCGCTGCATCGCCGACCCACTTTTTTCGGCCAGGCCACTTAATAAATTAAGTGTTGGACTTTTTCCGATCTTGGTGGATTCGAACCTTGGATCTCTGAATAGTCCGCGCCTCTATGCACTGCGCCACTGCAGCTGCACTCTTTCAGCGGAGCTTAATGCGAATATTAATAAGCCGCTCCTGAAAGTATGCAGATATTTTTGCACTTTTGAGCTTTGCGCTGTGCTTTTTAAGCTTTGCGCTGTGCTTCCGTTTGGCCGACTGGCAACGCCAGAGCGCCCAGTCTGGCTAAGCAGCTGATGGTAGTGCAGCCCTCGTCGTCAGCTGATCGTAGGAGTGCAATTGCTATTGTTTACCAGTAGTTGTGGTCAATTGTACTGGAACCAACAACAATTTCCCTCGCAGCCGTCAACTCTACCAATGCGTCTCTTGGTGACGCAGCTGCCTACGACGTCCAGCAGCAGGTGCCCCGACCGACCGTGAGTACACAAGGGTTAAACACTGCTCGAGCTAACTCGTAGTCACTTTTTTAGGTTTTTCGACTTATTTTGGCGAATTCCCGAGCGATCGAAAGGAGCGTCTCCAAAACGCGACCGGCTTGCGGAAAATTCAACTCACTGTCACTGTGTGTGTGTGTTTTTTTTTTATTCGTAGTATAGGTTAGAAAAAGTTTACAGAGTGGAGTTATAGGAAATTATGTCTAGAGACAAGGAAGAAGAAAACCGAGTTAGCGGAGCCTGGCTCTTGTGGGACGGCCGCGAAGCAATGCTTCACAAGTGCGTCGGCGCCACTTACTCCCTCGTTCGTTGTCTTGCCTTCTCGGCCCTCCTTTGCTCGTTCATGACCGCAGCCACAAATTGGCTGATCAGTGTCCAGTTAGTGGACGATACCAGCATCAGCGGAACCAATGTCGACACGGTTAACCTCTCACCAATTGCAACTGCCAGCTCTTGTCTGAGGGTTGCGTATCTACCGCACTGGAAGATTACGTGCTCGGCGTCCTCCACCGCAGTCGGGAAACAAGCGGGGCACTCTTCGGCTGTGTCGTGTCCGAACCGGAACAAGTAGCTCCTGAAGCAGCCGTGGCCACTGATGACCTGGGTCAAGTGAAAATTCAACTGGCCGTGACTCCTTGTCGTCCATTCCTTAATGAGAGGGATAAGCCGGTGAGTCCACCGCCCTTTGGACGCCTCGTTCCACCGGGTCTGCCACCTTTCGAGGCATTCCCTCTGTGCCCTTTGTTTAATGGATCTCTTCTCGGCGTTGGGTAAGGAGCCAGTCTGGAGTTGCCGGAAGACACTTACCCTCTCCCTGACCATTTCCTCGAAGGGGTATGCCGGCAATGACGTGTGCAGCCTCGTCGGAAACGGTCCTGAAACCGCTTATGACTCTGATGGCGCTCAGCCGGAAGGTTGACGCCAAGCCGCCGATGTACGAGCTTTTGATAACGGCGTCTGCCCAGATAGGAGCAGCATAAAGGGCTATGGACCTTGTTACGCTCGAAATTAATGCTCGACGACACTGTTTGGGGCCCCTGGTGTTGGGCATCAGGCGAGATAACGCCCTGTTGGTGACAGCAGCCTTACGGCCAACCTCCTGCAGGTGTTCCCGAAAACTCAGCCTCGAGTCGATCGTCACTCCCAGGTACTTAAGTGTACGCTTGAGGTAATATGGGCGGCTCCGACCTTGACTACCGCTGTTTCCACTTTCTTCTTGCTACTGATCAGCACTGCTTCCGTTTTTGGGAGCCAACTCCAGTCCGACGGAGAGCAGCCAAGTCCCAATGCAATCGATAGCTCTGTTGCAATTTGATTCGGCGACCTCCAGCTCCTTAGCGACCACAAGTAGCGCAATGTCGTCGGCGAAACCAATTAGGTTTGCTCCTGTCGGCAGGTCCAGTCGAAGGATTCCGTCGTACATCGCGTTCCACAATAGCGGGCCAAGCACAGACCCCTGAGGAACGCCTCCAGTCACGATGTACTCTTCTGTTCGAACACTGGTATCATATTTGAGTACTCTCGACGAGAAGTAACTCCTGATAATCTTTAGCAACTGCCGTGGGACTTTGAATGCGTCTAGCGCCCGTAAGATGCAGTTCCACCGGGCCGAGTTGAAGGCGTTTCTGATGTCCAATGTCACCATCAGACAGTACTTCTTCTGGCCCCTTTCCAGCGAGTGCCAGCAATTGCATTGGAAGCAATGCCAACTACCTTCTCGATTGCATCTACTGTCGACCTGGCCTTCCGGAATCCATATTGGTTGGGGGAAAGGTTTCCGTTCACCAATATAGCTTCCTCCAAGCGAGTGCAGATCACCTTCTCCAGCAGTTTCCCGCCACGTCGATGAGGCAGATAGGCCTAAACGAGGATGAATTGCCAGGCGGTTTCCCGGGCTTCGGAATTAGGACCAGCTTTTGAGTTTTCCACCTATCCGGGACTACAGCTTCTTCCAGGCACTTATTCAGCATTGCTGAAAAAGCTTCTGGATGGAGGGAGCAGGCGAGCATTAGTGCCCTTGCGGGTATGCCATCCGGACCTGGAGCGCCGGTTTGTTTCATACTCCTAACGCATTTTAACACCTCCTCGCTGGTGACCAACTTCAGCGGCAGACCATCGTTGGATGCTGTATCTGGCAGCCATGCGTTGTCTTCCTCCACGCTGGGAAACAGATCCATGACAATCCCACGCAACAGATCATCCGGTGGTGGTGGCGATCTCCGTGCCCCGATTCTCTTTATAACGATCTGGTATGCCTTGCCCCATGGGTCGTCATCCAGTGTGTCACACAGGGCCAGGAAACACCGTTTTTTGCTCTCCTTGATCGCATTTTTGAGAGTTTTGCGACTCTCTAAAGAGTGTTTGCCAATATAGGAAGGAGGGTCTTCCCGCGCTCTCTGATAGCGCCTCCTCGCGTGGTTGCAGACACGTCTTGCAGCGGCAATGGTTTCGTTCCACCAGTAAACTGGTGTATGGCGTAGCGAGGGGTTTACTCGACTCGGCATGGAGCCTACGCAAGCCGACTCTAGCCTTTCCATGACAGTCTCGACCATCTGCTCTGCGCTGCCTGAGACCTCCAGCTCTCTCAGCGAGCTTGTAAAGCGCTCGACGTTTAGCTTGCTGGCTGAGAAATTCCTCCAACGAGGTGCGGCAGAGATGCACCTGAGGCTCCGAGCTCCAATTTTGCAAAAATGGCCATATGGTCGCTCCTGTATAGGAGTCACTGACTCCCCACTCCGCTGAATGAGCGAGCGAACTGCTGCAAAATGTTAAGTCAACAATTGAGCCGGTACCGGCCCTGCTAAATGTCCATTTCGAGCCTTGATTGAGGAGAGTTAGGTCCAGTGAAGCAAAGGCTTCGACCACCAATCGCCCTCTTTGGTTGGTGACCATGCTACCCCAATCGACTGCCCAAGCGTTGAAGTCGCCTGCGACGAATGCTGGTGAGTGGTCTCTCACGTCCGCAGCTAATCTGTCCAGTGTGTTAGCAAAGTCCGAAATTGACAAGCTGGGGGCTAAGTATACGCTGTACACCCAAACACTGCCCACTAGCGCCCTGACGAAGCCGCCGTCAGCCTGTTGGTGGCCAAACTGGTGTGGGTTTCTGCCACAAACCCATATAGCCGCCTTGCCGGTGTGGTCGCACGTCCAATCAGCTCCAAAACCAGGTCTGAAGGGTTCACTAAGAACGCATACATCCACCTCATTCTCCCTGATCGACTCCAGTAGGAGGTCCTGAGCCGCTGCACAATGGTTCAGGTTCAGCTGCATAATCTTCATAGTGTGTGTTTTATACTTCGCCCATTTGCCGAAGGGCAGAGTCTGCTACCCGCTGCGTGGTTGACCTCACTGATGCCTTTGGTTACGCAAAGAAAGCATCTCGCTGGTCTGTTGCATGACGCCGCTTTATGGTTTTGCTCGCCACATTTGAAGCAGCTGTTTGCTCTATCCACCGCGCTTTGGCACTTGCTCGCAATGTGCCCAAAGTCCAAGCATTTAAAACACCGAGTCCTCGGCTCCTGCTCGGCTACTCTGCATCGCGTCCAGCCGATTTTCAGCTTGCCCAGCTGTCCAATTTTTGGCCCAGATTGGAGGCACCAGGACCGTCGCCGCCTGAGTGTTGGCGTAAGCAGGTCTTATGCTCTTTACCTGGCACAGATTTGCCGGCATGCCAACTTGCTCCGCCATCGCTTTGACAATCTCCTCTTTGCTTGCAAGTTCGTCCAGGTCTCTGACAACCAGCTGCGTGAGTTGAGACAGAGTGCGCACCTCTGCACAGTCTCCCAACACTTTCTCGATCTCCTCTCGTAGTTTGTCTGTGTTGTCCAGACCTGTTCCTCCAAGTTCTAGCAGCAGATCGCCCTTGGCAGTTCTGCGCGCAGTTGTTACTCTGTCTGATACGTCTTTGAGTCTGCCGTCCTGCCGTCTCGTGACTAGAGAGCACATCGCTGTAGCTCATCTCGCCTTTCGCGCTCACTACCAGCGCGTCCGGGCGTATTTTGTTGGCCTTCTTCTTAGGACCGGTGGCGGTGATGTTGCTCCTCCTCGGCTCTACGGTTGTCCACTCGCCGCCTTGCACCTGGTTGTGAACATTTTTGTTGCGCTTTGGGGGAGGAGTTTTCCTCGACCCGCTCTCTATGTCTCGCGGTCTTTTGGGTGTGGCCGCTGCCTTACTTCCGGTTGTCGCCAGCTTAACTTCGCTTGGAGCTGCCTGATCTGGTGGTACTGCTTCTGCGTTGGCGGGATCTTCCGCTGGCTCGTGGCATAGTTGCTCCGCTGCCGCTCGTTGCAGCTTCATCAGCCTCATGAGCTTGCTCCTCATTTTCTCGTTAATATGCCTCTGAGAGGCGAACTGCTCCGAGAGGCCGTCCAGTTCTGTGCCCATCCGCTCCAGAAGGTCTTTGACTGACCGCCGCTTCTCGTTGGCTGGGCCAGCAACAGGCACGATGATGCGTGTGACCGCCATGTCGGGATCAGACCCAGCGACCGCCGACGAGCTTGCTTGTTCCTCGCTCCTGCTCCTGTTGTCGCCCGTTTGGTTATGGCATGCATTTTCTTCTATGCTGCTGCCACACGGGAACTTGGGCCTGTTAACTACTGCTGCTGGTGGTGGTGGTGGTGGTGTGCGCTGCATCCCGACCCACTCTTTTCGGCCAGACCACCTAATAAATTAAGTGTTGGACTTTTTCCGATCTTGGTGGATTCGAACCGTGGATCGCTGAGAAGTCCGCGCCTCTATGCACTGCGCCACTGCAGCTGCACTCTTTAAGCGGAGCTTAATGCGTATACTAATTAGCTGCTCCTGAAAGTATGCAGATATTTTTTGCACTTTTTGAGCTTTGCGCTGTGCTTTTTAAAGCTTTGCGCTGAGCTTCTGATTGGCCGACTGGCAACGCCAGAGCGCCCAGTCTGGCTACGCAGCTGATGGTAGTGCAGCCCTCGTCGTCAGCTGATCGTGGGTGTGCAGTTGCGATTGTTTACAAGTAGTTGTGGCCAATTGTACTGGAACCAACAACAATTTCCCTCGCAGCCGTCAACTCCGCCAATGCGTCTCCTGGCAACGCGGCTGTCTACGACGTCCAGCAGCAGGTGCCCCGACCGACCGTGAGTACACAAGTGTTGAACACTGCTCGAGCTAACTCGCAGTCACTTTTTTTAGGTTTTACGACTTATTTTGGTGATTTCCCGAGCGATCGAAAGGAGCGTCTCCAAAACGCGACCGGCTTGCGTGTGTGTGTGTGTGTGTGTGTGTGTGTGTGTGTGTGTGTGTGTGTGTGTGTGTGTGTGTGTGTGTGTGTGTGTGTGTGTGTGTGTGTGTGTGTGTGTGTGTGTGTGTGTGTGTGTGTGTGTGTTTTTGTGTTTTTATTCGTAGTATAGGTTAGAAAAAGTTTACAGAGTGGAGTTATAGGAAATTATGTCTAGAGACAAGGAAGAAGAAAACCGAGTTAGCGGAGCCTGGCTCTTGTGGGACGGCCGCGAAGCAATGCTTCACAAGTGCGTCGGCGCCACTTACTCCCTCGTTCGTTGTCTTGCCTTCTCAGCCCTCCTTTGCTCGTTCATGACCGCAGCCACAAATTGGCTGATCAGTGTCCAGTTAGCGGACGATACCAGCATCAGCGGAACCAATGTCGACACGGTTAACCTCTCACCAATTGCAACTGCCAGCTCTTGTCTGAGGGTTGCGTATCTACCGCATTGGAAGATTACGTGCTCGGCGTCCTCCACCGCAGTCGGGAAACAAGCGGGGCACTCTTCGGCTGTGTCGTGTCCGAACCGGAACAAGTAGCTCCTGAAGCAGCCGTGGCCACTGATGACCTGGGTCAAGTGAAAATTCAACTGGCCGTGACTCCTTGTCGTCCATTCCTTAATGAGAGGGATAAGCCGGTGAGTCCACCGCCCTTTGGACGCCTCGTTCCACCGGGTCTGCCACCTTTCGAGGCATTCCCTCTGTGCCCTTTGTTTAATGGATCTCTTCTCGGCGTTGGGTAAGGAGCCAGTCTGGAGTTGCCGGAAGACACTTACCCTCTCCTGACCATTTCCTCGAAGGGGGTATGCCGGCAATGACGTGTGCAGCCTCGTCGGAAACGGTCCTGAAACCGCTTATGACTCTGATGGCGCTCAGCCGGAAGGTTGACGCCAAGCCGCCGACGTACGAGCTTTTGATAACGGCGTCTGCCCAGATAGGAGCAGCATAAAGGGCTATGGACCTTGTTACGCTCGAAATTAATGCTCGACGACACTGTTTGGGGCCCCTGGTGTTGGGCATCAGGCGAGATAACGCCCTGTTGGTGACAGCAGCCTTACGGCCAACCTCCTGCAGGTGTTCCCGAAAACTCAGCCTCGAGTCGATCGTCACTCCCAGGTACTTAAGTGTACGCTTGGAGGTAATATGGGCGGCTCCGACCTTGACTACCGCTGTTTCCACTTTCTTCCTGCTACTGATCAGCACTGCTTCCGTTTTGGGAGCCAACTCCAGTCCGACGGAGAGCAGCCAAGTCCCAATGCAATCGATAGCTCTGTTGCAATTTGATTCGGCGACCTCCAGCTCCTTAGCGACCACAAGTAGCGCAATGTCGTCGGCGAAACCAATTAGGTTTGCTCCTGTCGGCAGGTCCAGTCGAAGGATTCCGTCGTACATCGCGTTCCACAATAGCGGGCCAAGCACAGACCCCTGAGGAACGCCTCCAGTCACGATGTACTCTTCTGTTCGAACACTGGTATCATATTTGAGTACTCTCGACGAGAAGTAACTCCTGATAATCTTTAGCAACTGCCGTGGGACTTTGAATGCGTCTAGCGCCCGTAAGATGCAGTTCCACCGGGCCGAGTTGAAGGCGTTTCTGATGTCCAATGTCACCATCAGACAGTACTTCTTCTGGCCCCTTTCCAGCGAGTGCCAGCAATTGCATTGGAAGCAATGCCAACTACCTTCTCGATTGCATCTACTGTCGACCTGGCCTTCCGGAATCCATATTGGTTGGGGGAAAGGTTTCCGTTCACCAATATAGCTTCCTCCAAGCGAGTGCAGATCACCTTCTCCAGCAGTTTCCCCGCCACGTCGATGAGGCAGATAGGCCTAAACGAGGATGAATTGCCAGGCGGTTTCCGGGCTTCGGAATTAGGACCAGCTTTTGAGTTTTCCACCTATCCGGGACTACAGCTTCTTCCAGGCACTTATTCAGCATTGCTGAAAAAGCTTCTGGATGGAGGGAGCAGGCGAGCCTTAGTGCCCTTGCGGGTATGCCATCCGGACCTGGAGCGCCGGTTTGTTTCATACTCCTAACGCATTTTAACACCTCCTCGCTGGTGACCAACTTCAGCGGCAGACCATCGTTGGATGCTGTATCTGGCAGCCATGCGTTGTCTTCCTCCACGCTGGGAAACAGATCCATGACAATCCCACGCAACAGATCATCCGGTGGTGGTGGCGATCTCCGTGCCCCGATTCTCTTTATAACGATCTGGTATGCCTTGCCCCATGGGTCGTCATCCAGTGTGTCACACAGGGCCAGGAAACACCGTTTTTTGCTCTCCTTGATCGCATTTTTGAGAGTTTTGCGACTCTCTCTAAAGAGTGTTTGCCAATATAGGAAGGAGGGTCTTCCCCGCGCTCTCTGATAGCGCCTCCTCGCGTGGTTGCAGACACGTCTTGCAGCGGCAATGGTTTCGTTCCACCAGTAAACTGGTGTATGGCGTAGCGAGGGGTTTACTCGACTCGGCATGGAGCCTACGCAAGCCGACTCTAGCCTTTCCATGACAGTCTCGACCATCTGCTCTGCGCTGCCTGAGACCTCCAGATCTCTCAGCGAGCTTGTAAAGCGCTCGACGTTTAGCTTGCTGGCTGAGAAATTCCTCCAACGAGGTGCGGCAGAGATGCACCTGAGGCTCTGAGCTCAATTTTGCAAAAATGGCCATATGGTCGCTCCTGTATAGGAGTCACTGACTCCCCACTCCGCTAAATGAGCGAGCGAACTGCTGCAAAATGTTAAGTCAACAATTGAGCCGGTACCGGCCCTGCTAAATGTCCATTTCGAGCCTTGATTGAGGAGAGTTAGGTCCAGTGAAGCAAAGGCTTCGACCACCAATCGCCCTCTTTGGTTGGTGACCATGCTACCCCAATCGACTGCCCAAGCGTTGAAGTCGCCTGCGACGAATGCTGGTGAGTGGTCTCTCACGTCCGCAGCTAATCTGTCCAGTGTGTTGGCAAAGTCCGAAATTGACAAGCTGGGGGCTAAGTATACGCTGTACACCCAAACACTGCCCACTAGCGCCCTGACGAAGCCGCCGTCAGCCTGTTGGTGGCCAAACTGGTGTGGGTTTCTGCCACAAACCCATATAGCCGCCTTGCCGGTGTGGTCGCACGTCCAATCAGCTCCAAAACCAGGTCTGAAGGGTTCACTAAGGACGCATACATCCACCTCATTCTCCCTGATCGACTCCAGTAGGAGGTCCTGAGCCGCTGCACAATGGTTCAGGTTCAGCTGCATAATCTTCATAGTGTGTGTTTTATACTTCGCCCATTTGCCGAAGGGCAGAGTCTGCTACCCGCTGCGTGGTTGACCTCACTGATGCCTTTGGTTACGCAAAGAAAGCATCTCGCTGGTCTGTTGCATGACGCCGCTTTATGGTTTTGCTCGTGTGTGGTGTGTGTGTGTGTGTGTGTGTGTGTGTCTAGTACTGCTGCTGCTGCGGTGATGCGGTGATGATACTGCTGCTGGTGTTGTTGAGTGATGAGTGGTGATGACCGAATGATATTTTCCTTCGAGTGGCTAGCTGATTTTATACTTGACACTTTCCCTTCCACTGTTGTTTTCAAAGGTATTCATCATCTAAGGACGTTTTCCTTTGATTGGTTGACTTTCTAGCTGTTGCTAGCTGTAGGACTTCTCAAGTGCTAGAGAAGGACAACCATCCCACTGATAAGTGTCTCCCTACCCTTCAACCGGCATACACCACATTAAAAATTCTAAACACAAATGTCCACAGTTTACAGTCCCAAAATTTTGAAAACGTTCATAATTGTACTTAATGTTTTTCCTAAATATCTGACTACTTCTAATGGTGGCTGTAAATTCCCAAAACTATCGAAATAATAAGAATCTGATCCTCTCTTGTAATATGCTACCCAATGCGTTCCATTCGATATTGAGTCTGCTACATTTATTATTCCACACTCGAAATGATGTGGAAATTTGGGTAATTGATCCTTCATATAAACACCTCGAAAATGAGGAATCTTTCTAAAAGCAAACTTCATTATATCAAAGTTTGATAATGCTCTCTTGGGTAGCTTACCTATTAGTTTTTGAATGCGTTTTTGACTTTGATTATGTCTAGCAAATGTTATACCATATCCATTTTTGTATGGTTGTAAATACAAACCAGCTCCCAATGCAACCGTTTCCATTTTTTATTATGCCTCTTGTTTTCCTCTAGATGTTGTTTAGCCATCTTTGCATTGTTAATAGATTTTACTATTGCTGCACTACCTGACGCCAAACTACCCACAGCGCTCAGAGCTGTTAAAATTGGGACAAGTGGTAAGAACCCACCTATCTTGGGTACATTTATAATACGTGGAATAACAAAATTTTTCCTACATCCCATCGAGTTCGATACTGCTTTACGTGCAACTTTTATTGCACTCAAGATATCAAGCGGTTTATTCTTTTCAATTCCTTTGTAGCCTTTTTGATTTTTGTAGTCAATGATGTTTCACTCTTTTCTTTCTCTCCTGATTTTATCCCATTCCAAATTTTTTCTCGTCTTCATCATGTTTGTTACAAAGTATGCTGCTGCTCTCTCTCAATACTACTGTCTAACGCTTTTACACGATTCCAAGCCTTTTCAATTAAAACTGAGTCAGCTTTATGACGTTCACTCAACTCTTTACTGTTTGAATATGCAATATCATGCTCTCTACACGCTTCATCCAAACCACGATCAATACGTGCTAATCGTTTCTCTAACTTTGTTCCAGGTCCACAGTAATTGTATCCAGGTATATGAGCTTCAAAGGTAGAGCGTCTATTATATTGTTTACAAGACCACTACCCTGTTTGAATTTTGATTTTGAACTAATTAAATTATAAAACGTTTGGTCATTTTATAGCAACCTCAATCAACAAACGTTTCCCATTGAATGAAGTACTTCTCTCACTAACATACGTTTTTAAGACATAAGAAAAGCATACTAGTACGAAACATTGAGGGTGGTGGACATGGAGAGATAATCAGCAACCTCGACATAGTGTTTTGCTACCCAATACAATTAGAGCATTAATTGTTGGACCATCAAATTGTGGAAAAACCAATGTGATGCTTAGTCTTATAGAGAGTCCCAATGGTCTCAAATTTGAAAATATTTATGTATTTTCAAAGAGTTTATACCAACCCAAATATGAATATTTGGAAAAACTTATCAAACCAATTCAAGGAATGGGATATTTTACATTCTCCGGAAACGATGCAGTGTTATCACCGCACGAAGCTAAAAATAATTCCATTATGATATTCGATGATGTGGCATGTGAAAAGCAGGATAATATCGAAACAATTTTTGTATGGGAAGACATAAGAATATTGATTCATTGTATTTATGTCAAACATACACACATATACCGAAGCATAAAACTAATGATATGATGATTAAACAACAGTCCAAACTCAGACTTTAAAATGTCTACATCACTAACATTTGCATTAAATGGAAACACATCAGTTATAACCGAAAATTTTTTCCCACAAATTGAATTAAATAGAAATTATGAGTGTGCTCTCATTGACTTTCACACATACAATTCTATACCAAACGTAGATAGACGGAACAATCTATTTCATATTGGAAATAAATGTATAGAAATACCTGTTGGATCGTATGAACTCGAAGAGATTGCAACATATATTATTGATGTCCTAAAGGGGTATGGTTCTTATGATGTGTTAAAAATAAAAACCAACAATAATACGCTGAAAGTTCAAGTTACCACTAAAAAGAAACAGTATATTTTAATCGTGAACGAAGTATTGGAAAGCTATTTGGATTTGGTGCACGTATTCTAAAATCGCACAATACTGAAATTTATGTCTCAGATAATCCTGTGAATATTTTAAAAGTAAATACAATTAGATTGGAATGCAACACGAAACTTGATTTATTAACCTATCAACACTAGAGAAATAAGCACGCTCGAAGTACGGATAACTGATCAGGAGGGAATTAACCATTTTCGAGGAAACTATATCTATTCGTCTTCATTTACGAGCAACAGAATGATTATTTATAATAAAAGGTCGTTACATCACCTCACAACTCCCATTACTAAATGTAAAGGTGAAGTGAAAACACCATCATCATTATCATCTCGAGGACCATCATATCCACGACCTGCGGTATCATTAAAAAATAAACTGATTTTAAAATCACTTAGATTTAATATTCAGTAAAATTAGTAGCTGCATTTAAAATGAATGAAATTTTTTTTGTGCAAGATAAACCTCACAATGATGAGAGTATCACGAAAAATGAATATCACACTTATTACCCATATCAGCAGAACTTCAAAACAAATGATGAAGTTCGTGTTACAATCTAAAACCAAGATTTGTATGTGTTGCCGTCTGAAAGTTTCCTCCACTTTGAAGGGACACTTAATAAAATTACTAACAAAATTCGGGCACAAAGTACAACAAATGATGTTGCCGGCTTGCTTAAAAATAATTGCATGGCCTATTTTTGGATGAAATAAGATATGAATTGAACGGATGCGAACTGGATAGAACACGGTTTACTGGAATCACATCTACTCTGAAAAACTTTCTTTCCATTGGTCGACAGGAGTCTTTATGTTATCGTAATGCCGGGTGGAGTGGAGGAGAGAGTATATCTTCCGGAGGTCATTTCAGCTTTTCAATACCACTAAAAATGCTAATGGGATTCGCTGAAGATCATAAAAAATTTTATTAAATTGTAAACATGAACTCATTCTCTTGCTAGCTAAAAATATGAATGATATGTTTTGAAAAAACGGTCGGAGGTGTTGAATATAAAATTGCTATACAGAACATTAGTTGGAAAGTACCCACATTGTTCCAAGCGATACTACTAAAATTAAAATGTTCAATGTAGTCAAAAGTGGAGCTACACTTCCACTTTCATTCCGCAGCTGGGATTGTTATATAAATCCCTCGTTGGTACAGGGGACTCATCATGTATGGAACGTTAAGCTAGCTGCAAACGTCCACGGTTTGCAGTCATTGCGTTTACATTAAATGGCAATCTAATTACAAACAATTTGAGAAATGCAAAAAGTGTATTTAAATTCTGAAGTCTATCCATATGAAGATTTAAATGTAAAATTCAATGAAAATCGGTTTGCTGCCTTGTATGATATGTACGTGAAATTCCAAGAGAGTTACTACAACCGTGATCCTCATCCACTTTTATCACCACTAGACTTCAAGTCAAAGAGGCTCCTATTGTTGTTGTTGATCTTTCATATCAAAACGAGTCGGTCAAATCAGGGCCAATTGATGTTAAAATTTCAACTGAATTAAGAGTACCAAGTTTCGATAGAACAACTTATAACTGCAATAAATAATTTTATGAAAATGTTTAACGATAAAAATTTTTCCTGAACACATGGAATATTTATCAGAATCATTGAAATATTTTAATAATAGAATATGTGATGGACCATTGGTTTCTAATGTTCATGGTCAACATTTCGCATCCTGCTGTTGGGCTCATAACGATGTGGAGGATGGAGTCGATACATGTGCCTGTCATTTCTATACTGTTCGCTCACAAAAATAAAAAAATATAAAATGTATGTTAGTTTAGAAAATCGATTTTAAACAAAGAAGAATATATCTTTGGGGAAATGGAATTTTTACAGCACTATTCGGTTTTTCTTTCAGATTTTCTATTTTATCTTCAAGTGTCTTGGAAATGGTGTTGTACTCTCGTCTGAATTACATCACGTTCCCATCCTTTTAACGTTCATCACGTCTTCCTTCCTCCGCTCCGATTTCGAATACATTCGAATTGATGAGAAGAAGTGGGCGTCACACCTTCGTTCGTTTTACAGGTAGCGTGGCGCCTACGATCGTTTTACAGGTAGCGATGCGTCACGTGCAAGGCGCCTTCGATCGTTTTCAGGTAGCGTTGGGCTTCCGAACATATTTCGTCACGTTTCGTAACGTTGATTCGTGTTAGACGTTCACGTATTCGATCGTCTTGGATGTGGCGCTGCGTCACGTTTCCGTCCATTCGTTTCGTAACGTTTCGATCTAGTATGATGCGTTGCCTCACGACCTACGTTTTCGAGGTGGGTGTTCGCGCGTTCATACGCTACGTTCGTTAAAGAGCGTATCACGTTTTCGTAGGTCGACTTCGTCTCACGTTTTCGTGTACGATCTACGAATCGACTGCGACCCCAATCCCCTCACCGTCTCGTCTCTCTCGGGACACACAACCTCGAGCGTATCGTAGCACGTGTTCGTTGGACGTTTTCGCCCTCGATCTACGAATCCCGATCCCTCACCGTCTCGTCTCGGGACACGCGACCTCGAGAGCGTATCGTAGCAGCGTGTTCGTCATACGTTTTCGCCCTCGATCTACGAATCGTTTTCGATTGCGACCCCGAGTGCGAGACCGAATGCGGCCCCGACCTCGAGGGCGTGTCGGGAGAAGCGATCTCGACCCCGACCCCGAGGGCATCTCGGGACGAGCGACCTCGACCCCGACCCCGACTCCGAAGGATTTGTCTGACGAAACGCCCCGACCCCGATCGATCCTTTCTTCGCCCCGTCTCGGGTCGCGTACGATTCGTCACACAAATCCCACACTTGTCATTTCCACAGCTAACCTAATTAAATTGCATCTTTATTACCTCACACTCATTTAAATGAGGTAATTAAATTGCATCTTTATTACCCCTAAATTGACATTAATGAGATGTGACCCTAATTAGCACTTCCTTGCACAGAAACTTGATTTGTATAGAAACGTGATATTCAACTACTTGCCAGTTGGTGCCAAAATGGGTTTTGTTTGTTGCTGGTTATGCGACAACGTTGCACATGGAAAATGTGCTGGCTTTAACGGCCCGTATTGTTGATTTGATTTCGGCCAAGTCTGGATTGAGATGGACTTGTGAACATTGTAGGGACTCTGAACGCGATATTGCTGGGTTTATACAGCAGACGCGGACTGGTTTTAAAGATATATTGGCGGGCTTTAAAACTCTCCGATAGCTTTTCTGCTTTGGATTCTGGGTTTAAGAGTATGAAGCTCTTGACCGAGTCTCGAAGCGTAAAGGCCAATACGCGTCTGTCGATTACCCCAATCGAGCTTTCTGTCCCAGTTGATGTCCCTAGTTTATCTGTACCACCTGCTGGGGAATTAATGTCATTTAGTTCTCCGTCCCTCAACCATCGGTAGCTCTGGATGTTCCACATCATGACATTACACCATTAAGATTGGAGTCTCCTGCTCCGGCTTCGATTTCGTTGTCGACTGAGATGGAGACGGTTGAAATTCAACCATCACCATCCTCAGTTGAGATGGTTAGTGCTGTAACGATAGAAGAATCGCCTCCAGCTCCTACCTCAGTTGTCCGCAACACATTGGTTGCAGTGCCGCCTCTTAAGCAGATTTTTCGTTTCAAGGCTTTCCTCTGATACGACATCTGATGATGTTCGGGCTTGTATTAAGTCCAAATCCCAAGCCAGGGTTAAAGTAGATAAATTTAATTTCTCGTATGAACGGTGTTAAATCAAGCGCCTTGTCCACTGTAGCCTGCTCAGCCTAACTGAGCAGTTACATTTACTCTCAATCTTGCGCTCTTTGCTACAGTTGTTGCATTTTAGTTATAAGCTTTCGCTCAACTTTTGTTTTCCTTTCCTCATTTACTAATGTCGGAATAACCGGCAAACAATAAATTGTCGCTCTCTCCTTTCGCAACTAGCAAACGAATTAGACGATGTTTTTAATTTGCGCATCAGCAGCCTTCAAAGTGTCTCATCTTTTTGCTCCCAACAACAACAAATATATTTTTCGATTTTCGTAATTTTACATGGCGCCCGAGCAGGGACTACAAAAAGACTTTGTTGATTGTTAATTAAACATAAAGAAAATTCAATTATTGCAATTGATAAGTTTAATTAATTTCACACCTTGTTGGCAGCTGAGTGCATATAATTAAAAACATATTCGTTTGCGTTGTTTCGTTGCTGGCCTTTTGGATTTATGGATCAATCAGAAGTCAACAGCTCTTCTGATGAACAGGTAACAGTGTCAACAACTGGAAAACTTTGTTAATAACTTTGGACCTGGTGACATTCATTGTGATTGTTTCCCAGTTCAGACTGTTATATCTTGTATTAAACAAGAGTCCAGTTGCCTGACACTGATTATTGAATGTAGTGAACAATTGATGCAACACACAGTTGATTCATCTGGCCTTGATCTTTCTGTGTCGCAGAGAGCTAAATTGAATTCCGTAATCGGATATTTTCCTTCATCAGAACGTGATGGCCTAGGTGAAACCTCACTCATAGAGCATAATATTGATACAGGCAATATCAAACCCATTAAGCAAAGATTCTACTCTTTGTCGCCAGCTAAAGAGAAGTTGCTGTGCGAAGAAGTAGATCGAATGATTAAGATAGGCGTAATCGAAGAAGCTCCCACTTCGCCGTGGTCTTCTCCTGTCACGTTAGTCGTTAAACCAGGGAAGGTTCGATTCTGCTTAGATGCTCGCAAACTCAACGCGGCGACAGTAAAGATGCCTATCCATGCCTATGTTGGATGGTCTCTTAAGTCGACTTCCTTCGGTGCAATGCATATCGAAAATCGACTTAAAAGACGCATTTTGGCAAATACGTTTGGATTCGGATTCTCGTCCGAAAACTGCTTTTACAATACCCAACCGACCTCTATATCAATTTAAACGTATGCCTTTTGGTCTTACTAATGCTCCTCAGACTATGTGCAGATTGATGGATCAAGTTATACCGTATCAGTTAAAATCGCATATATTTGTATATCTTGATGATCTGCTAGTCATGTCAGCAAGTTTTTGATGACACTTGAGCATTTGTCTACAGTTGCTGGTACATAAAGCGGGACTGACGATAAATGTCGGAAAAGTCAGTTTGGTTTACGCCAAGTAGATTATCTTGGATATATTGTAGGAGAAGGTACTCTCAAATAAACCCTAACAAAATACAAGCAGTGGATGAGTTCCCAGCTCCAAAAACACGAAAACAACTAAGAAGATTTTTAGGTATGACTGGATGGTATCAGCGATTCATTTCCCAGTATTCTACAGTCATATTTCCCCTAACTGAATTATTAAAAGGAAAATCGTATGAATGGAATGACGTAGCTCAAGTGGCCTTTGATGAAAATCAAACGCAAGCTGTGTACTGCTCCATTTCTAATTCATCCGAATTATTCAAAACCATTCGTTGTACAATACGACGCTTCGTCTTATGGAGTAGGCGCTGTATTAGCTCAAGTGGATGAATCAGGAAGCGAGAGACCCATCGCTTATATGTCCAAAAGCTAAATAAAGCCCAACGAAACTATACCGTGACTGAGCTTGAATGCCTAGCGGTTGTTCTGGCAATAAAAATTTAGAATGTATATCGAAGGACAGTCTTTTAAAGTCGTTACTGATCACGCAAGCCTACGTTGGTTAATGAACCAATCAGACTTGAGTGGGAGGCTGGCTCGATGAATTAAACTACAGGGCTTTTCTTTTGATATTGAACACAGAAAAGTGAAATGTAGTAGCTGATGCACTTTTCTAGATCCTTCGAAGAAGTGGCAGAAATCGCAGCAGTAGAGTTAGAACTGTTCCCGGAAATAAATCTCGATTCCGATGCCTTTCAATCACCTGAATATTGTAAGTTAAGAGATAGCTATCAAGAAGCTGCTTTACCTGATTTTCAAGTAATTGACCAATTCATTTATCATCGTTGCGCATTTAATCAGGATTGTTTGGAAATTATTCGTTCCAGGCGAATTACGACAATCAGTGATCAGAGCTGCTCATGATCAGCCAACTTCTAGTCACTGTGGCATAGCTAAATGCTTAGAACGACTGAGAAGGAGATTCTTTTGGCCCAAGATGGTTGTCGATGTTCGTAACTATATTAAAAATTGCGATATATGTAAAACCACTAAATATCCAACGTGCAACTTAAAACCTCCGATGGGAAATAAAGTATCGAGTGACAGACCTTTTCAGAGGTTATACATCGATTTTATTGGTCCTTTTCCCGCACTAAACAAGGCAACGTAGGAATTTTCATCATCCTTGACCATTTTCTAAGTTTACCTTTCTTAAACCAGTAAAGAAATTTACATCGCAAGTTATCATCAATTATTTAAGAGATGATATCTTTGCATGTTTTAGATACCGGAAGTTATAGTTAGCGACAATGGCACTCAATTTAAAAGCCATGAGTTCACTAACTTTATTTCCAAATTCGGAGTTCAGCATATAAGAACAGGTGCATATGCTCCGCAATCAAATGCAGCCGAAAGAGTTAATCGCTCTATTAACGCAGCCTTAAGAGCTTATATACGGAGTGATCAGCGGGTGTGGGACATTTATTTGCCAAGTATCAATGCGGCTTTAAATTCCATACACCAGTCGATTGGCATATCTCCATATCTTGTAGTATTCGGACAACATATATGACTACACACGGTCAAGATTTTAAATTGCTTAGAAATCTTGACTTGATTAGCGATGGAACGGAAGGTTTAAATAGAATTGATCAATTTCAGAAGATTCGTGCAGACATTGAAAAACATCTCACAATGGCTTATGAGAAAATCAGCAGATGTATAATTTGCGTAGTAGACCACGTTCTTTTGAAGTTGGACAACAAGTGGTCAAACGGAATTTTGCATTAAGCAATGCAGCAACAAATTTTAATGCCAAGTTAGCTCCTGTTGGAATCAACGCTCGCATTAAAAGAAAATTGGCAATTCTTTTTACTTATTGGAAGATCTAACAGGGAAGGAATTAGGCACATTCCACGCTAAAGACCTTTGGTAGTTTCTTGTTCACCCTTTTTCAAATTCAATCTTCGTCGTAAGACTCACATTGAACTTGTGGTGTAGGGGTGAGCAATGTCCGTTAATTGCAGTTTGAATTTGAATTGCATGGCGGTATCGATATTTGCGACTCGACTGTTGTGCAAGCTAGCAGCTGCTCGCGATAACATCTGCATTCGATGATTGATGCACTCGCCAACAGATGTTAGTATATTATTAATTATCTATTGAATATTTGCAGTGAGTTGGCAGGATCACTTTTGCCATTCACATAAGTATCGTATTAAATAATATCGATATCTACAACAGATACTCAAGCAATATCGATATTCACGCTTAATCTAGGCTAGACCATCACTTTTCAATTCAGAAAGCTACAAAGATAGTGTGCCGCAGCCAAAATATTAAAATAAATCTGACGGCATCCGTCATAATATAATATATATATATTTTATTGGTGTTGTTCGGGAGTGCGCACTTTTCAAAGTGCATTGTTTTTATTGGCCCTCTTGTTGGTTTTACAAGGTACGTAGCGAGATAACCAAATTTCATAATTTTTAATTGGTACGTTTTTCCTGGTGTAGGTTATTGTGTGTGCAATCACGTGGCAACGACCACAGTACAGCACACATCCACTGATCTGCAACTGCAGAGGCCCCGCGCCAAAAGGCGTGGCAACAACTTTGCAAAGGGAGTTGCCACCATACGCCTAGATATTTTGCATTTGAGTCACCAGTTCAGTGACTTAAAGACAGCAAGAAGGCTGTAGAAGCGACGCCATGCGTTGCTAAAACGGTTCAGAAGGAACCCAAGCTTCGGATGAACTCTTTGAGATAGAACGGATTAGCATAGAGCTGATCGTGGCCACTTCTCGTTACCAGTGTGGAAGTTGCGCCATGCGCTGCTGAGGCTGCGCGTTTCGCCGAGACTCGTTGCTGACTCGCTGCTATGTGTTGCCGAGCCCGCACTACTCGTCGGCATTGAAATCTTTGCCGCCACTCGTCGTCGCATCCCTGATTGGATGTTGTGTTGACGGTGCTTGTCACTGGAGGCCACTGCTGATTCTCGTTGCTGTTCCTGACGCCGCCGACAGTGCTGTTGCACTCTCTGCCGCCTTTGTTGCTGTTATTTCTTTTCTCGTATACAATTTTCCTTTACCATATAAAATGTTCAACAAAGTAACGTAAATTCAATTAAAATAGTATTAAAAATATAATTCATATTTGAATTTAAATGTAAATTTTATATTTAGTATTATATTTTAAGTTAGACATAGTCCAATAGTAAGTCCTCATATGGGTATGGTATGTATATAATATTATATCAAAGCTGTTATATATTCTAATCCTTTTGAAGTTCACCCAGCTCATCAACTCATCAATCATCACAGGCCTGTCGATATCGATGCAGTATAAAAATCAGCTTATAATGAGTATGTGTAAGTACGGCATAGCCGCACAAAAATCGTTTGTAACTGGTATATGACAGCTATTATTTTTGCTATTATTATTCTTATCAGTATTATATTCATACCCTTCCTATTAGGAAATACTATAGGCAAAATTAATATAGTAGGCAAATAATGCATAAAATGAAGTTATGTACATGCATTATAGTATATTTAATTCTCCTGGTATTAATCTCTTGGAATAATCATGAAGTCGAAATAAATTATAAAATAATGGGCACCTGATATTATTCTTGTTGTTGCTTAAATTGGGTAAGGCATAGAGCCAGAAGCTTTTTACAGGTTGGGGAGGGTAAAGAAGAAGAACATAACCATCTTCGTTCTTCATATATATATATGAATGCATATACTTTTAACCGGTCTATCGGTTGATAACCTATCCTGTCTGTTCCCGTCTTAGTCTACCTCTTTATCTGCTGCGCATAGCACTAGGTGGCAAAAAGACACCCACTTTCCTGAGCTTTAGTCGACAATGTAGGCAGAGTATGCTTCCAGTTGGCTGCCCACTCAGCGGTCGTCTTATTATAAGACGACGCCCATACGTGTTCGTTACAGAATATGTGCGTGAATGTGATGTTTGCAAAGAAACGAAAGCGCCAAATATGACGTTACGACCTCAATAGGTCAACAAAGTATATCGTGTAGGCCTTTTCAAAGTTATATATTGACATACTTGGTCCTTATCCACGAAGCAAGAAGGGGTCATATTGGGCTGCTCATCGTCCTTGATCATTTCAGCCGATATCATTGGCTATGTCCGTTAAAATTCACAACAACAGCAGCTGTTAACGAATTTCTTGGAAAACGAATCTTTGCAGAGTTTGGTGTTATATGGTTAGAAGGCCCACTATTCTTAATGGAAGAGCAGTGTGAGTGGCCTAAGAATCCTCATTTTCATTGTCAACCGATTTAAAAACAGTGAAACAAAAATCAGCTCAGGTTTGTTTAACTACCAACCCTGATTTTCTGTCATCTATACTGGCTCGCTTCTCTTCGTACAAAAGGTTAGTTCGAGTGATTGCCTATGTGTACAAATTCATTTGCTGGCCAAAAACTAAAAATTGGTCCTCAGCCTTTAGTAAACAGGAGTTGTATTTTGCCTCGTTAAAGTTATTTGAATTGGTTCAGCGGTCAGAATTCCACTTGGAATTGTAATGGACCCATACAGTACATACATACATAAAAAAACAACAATAAAATTTAAAAACTTAAAATAACCCCAAAAATAAATAATACGTTAGGATTTGAATTTAAATAGTTAGGCGCGCATAGGCGTACGTAGATATGTGGGTGACAGTGGAGAGTTACAGCGTTGTAAGTGACAGATGTAAATTCACCATTTGGTGAATTTCGCTCTCACTGGCAAGCTGGTTAAGATCTGCACTATCAAGGTTAGATCTTTTTCAATCAAGATCGCAAAGGAAGCAGACGCCCTAGAAATTCTGTATATCCACCCAGAACATCAAAAGAAATAAGGCCTCGTGGCCAAGAAGGAAAAAAAAATTATTAATCTTGGATAATTTTGTCCATCCCCGCCGCTTTTGCCGCAAAACGCTGGCATTAGCAGAATACTTCAAAGTGCCGTCCAGGCAAGGTAAATATTATAAAATAGTGTAAATATTGTAAATACTAGATTTAAATATAGCATAAGGTAACATTAAGAATTAATCGATTAAATATCTATCGAGTTAGAAGCCCGATCGATAGGTGTATCGGTCGAGCACGAGACTAAAGTGCGTTCACTATGAACAAGAACGTGAACGAGAGAACAAGTTGTTGTGAAATAAACTGAAATAAAAGAAATATAAAAAACCTGACAATTATAATAGGAAAAAATTAATTAGTTGCAAAAATTTCATAAAAATTGTTTTAAATCAGGTGTCCACTTATATATACAGAGGAAAAAATAATCTTTGCTACCAGCCAACTGCCTAAGGCGACGACCGACAGCAGCAGCAGGAGCAGATAACAAATAAATAATAAATTAAATAATTAATAAAATAATAAATGTAACAGAACTAGAAGTGCAAGTGTGTGCATAGCGAGTGCAGATCGCTTTCAAAACTCAAACAACATTGCGGCTGAATCTCAGTTAAAATCATTAAGATACTGAAAGCCCAAAATCATATGAGCATAGGAGAAAAAGAGTAATTAAAAGCATAAAAAAGTTGGTGAACAACGTGAGCAAAAGACCAAAAAACTGAAGCAGTGAAATATACATTGTGTGTGTGTAAAAATATTAAAAGAAAAAATTTAAAAAACTACACTCGACAGAACATTTTTGTTGTTTTTCTGTGCCTAATAATGTAAAAACCAAAGTGTCGTAAAACAATCAAGTGCAAATCGTGAATTGGTAAAATAATTTAAAATAAAAAAAATTTAAACAAAACCAACAACACCAACATCGTCGAGAAGGCCTTCATCGAGGAAAATTGGGTGAGTGAGAAAGGAAAGTCGCAAGGCGTTAGCTACCACATCGTTAACACCTTTGTGTTGGCCAGTGTAGTCGCGCTGTGATTGCCGACGGCTTGCGCACTTTTCTTTTCATTTATTATTCTATCTCTTGTATGTATTTGCCTTGATTTGCAATGACAAGTGCATCAGGTAACTCATCTGCCTAGTCCAGAATAATAAAGACGAAAATAAAGAAAAAGCAGAAATGAGTTAACTGATTGCCTTTTCATAATTATTCGTATTTTATTGCCATGTATCGCTATTGCGATTTCTTTTCAGGCGCGGAGAAAAGAAATAAGAATAAATGTTTTGTCAAGTGTATTTTGCAATAGTATTTAAATGACAACAAAACAAATACAAAATATATAACAGTCAGTGAACATTAAAAAATAAAACCACACAAGAATATTAAACTGCTCAGTGAAATAAAATAATACAAAACTGTACGAATGAAGTTGTTCTAAAACCTACTTGCTCTCATACATACTTACTTGCGCTACCGAATGAAGTTGTTCTAAAACCTACTGCTCTCATACGTATTTGCTCTACCAAATTCAATTGTTCTAAAACCCTCGTTGCTGAGAGCAAAAACCTAAAACATGAAACATGAAATATGAAAATGAAATGAACAATTAATTACAACTAAAATAAAGTAGTATAAAATGTATAAAATTTTAGATACTATTTCGCATGCAGTAGCCCAAACACATTAAAAATTAAAAATTCTTGAATGATTTTCTTATCCATATTTACGGCCACTCATACTTATACGATATACTTGTACACATTCTCGCATAATATTAAGTTATAACCTAGTTTATTTGGCAAATGGATACATTTTGTTAAAATAACTATTCATTATTATGAATATACTACATTTCCGTTTCTTTCTGCTTGAATAATTAAATTTTATAATGATGATGAAATACTAAGTTTTCTTTTCTGATGACATGGGAGCATAAGAAGGGGTAAATAAAAAGCTGCGTTTGGGGTCTTCACTTAAAAATACATTAGAAGCCTATGGCTGGGTGGGTAGCGAACAAGGAGAGGGACATCAACACCTTCGTCCTCTCCATTTAGGTACACTACTTTTCTTGTGAGTTTTCTTTTCAGTTTCAAATTAGTTTGTTTAATTGGCCATAGTTTCCTTGATTTTGTTTTTAGGCATGTATGCCTTTTATTGTATTCGCATGAGGATCGTTCCATGCATATTTGATGAGGACTCTATAATAATTCACCGCAAGCATAGCGATCATCAGTGACAGCAACAACCCCCCCACATCCCGGAAGAGCTAAGGGTTCAAAGGGTCCCGCTCGGCTGGTGATGATGATCAAGGAGCCGCACACGCAAGTAGGAAAAAGCAGTGTGGCGGCGCGGCATGCTGCAAGTAATTCTGGCACCCAACAAGGGGCTGATATTACAAGAAATTGAATTTGGCCCAACAACGGTGGGACAGTTGTTACAGGAATTTTGACGCCCAACACGTGGGGCAGGTGCTATTATGGCATTAATTTGCTAGTATTAGCACTGGTCCCAGATTAATAGCAGTTGTACGAAGCTTGAAGGATTTGGAAATCTACTGGAATTCGATTCTGTATTAGCACATGCTGATTGAACTCGACCGTAGCAAATTCTTTTTCCTCTTTCCGTTTCATAAAATTTTTTTTGTGATACAGATGATAGCTTGACCAAAGAACTATAATAAGATTTCATAGGTTGTGGAGAATTGGAAAAAATTGTTTCAGTTTTAGTTTCAATTCTTCATTAACTTATCGAACTTTATTGGTCACGTACAATTGAAATTAATTAATTAGCTCTTTGTCTTCGATTGAATTTGTGCTTTATAATTGCATTCAAGGTGAATTTCAATTTTGCTTACTCTTTGGAACTCGAGTATTTGAGCATTTGAATACATCGACCAAGAGAATGGTTGAATTTATTTATTCAGTTTGTGTAGCAATACGAATTATATAGCCTTTTTCATGAGCAAGGGTTTTCTCTGTGAACAATTACGTAAGATTCGCTGTAAAGGTATTTTACTGGATTACAATGTTTTTAGATGCAAGTGTGTCTCATTGTCCGTAAAAGTCCTTTTGGCCGAGTTTGATGTTGTTGTTCATTTGAAAAGGAAGCCTTTGGTAGTTGAAATAGCCCATTAACAAAATAGATATGTTACAAGAATAAGTAGTGAAAACTAATATATTTACCCTTACTTATGTCTCCCAAAAGAAAGTCATCAGAAATAACTATTTAAAATAAAAACATGCCACTTGAACATAGTTTTGAGTCAAACCGGAATCAGCAACATGATAGTACGGCTGCAAATATCTGTATTATTTGCGGGAAATCATGTTGAATACACAGCCGTGTGCTGTTACAAATTGTCACCACGTATTCCATAAAAGTTGTTTGGAAACGCGAGTGCAAGTCCATAGAGAGTGTCCCAGCTGCTTAGTAGCAGTTCAACCAAAAGAATGGAGAGTAGTTGTTGGCAATCATTCTCCAAACTCCAAAAGTGACGATGCAAATCCAACGCAACGAGTGGTTGCAACTGGATATCGCCCGGTTACTCGATCGTTAGCACATCAGTTGGAATCTTTGAATTCACAGCCACCAAAAGGAGCCGAAGCGCTGATCACCATTGACGCTCCATCTCACGATATTTGTCCTCCGCCTGGTAGTACTCCAGCGAATGTGAGATTACAGGCAAATCGGAATCCGAATGCACCCGCTAGAAGAGGTCGTCCAACAAGACAACGAAGATCAACTCATTCTCAAGCGCCACCCAATTTTCAGATAGATGTAGAGTCCATTGTCCGAGAAACGGTTACTCGCGTTTTGTCCTCTATGTCAGGTTCGGGAAGTCTAGGTGCTCCAAATGGCCACGTAGCTCATCGTGAAACGCCGATTACTCCACGAAGTAGCCGATCCACTAATCTTATCCAGAATTTAGGGCCACATAGAATCTCAGACATTCTACAGAAATGGGGTGTCCGATTTGATGGTACCGCAGAAGGATTATCTGTTGAGGAATTCTTATACAGAGTACAAATCCTAACGCGCGAGCATTTTGAGGGTGACTTGGAAATAATAAGTCGAAATATCCATCAGCTGTTGATAGGAAAGGCAAATAGTTGGTTTTGGAGATACCATAAGAGTGTCCAAACTTTCAACTGGCGAGAATTTTGCATAGCGTTCAGAAATCAATATCGCGAGAGCAGATCAGTAACTGAATTACGGGAACAGATTCGATCACGTAAACAAAAGCCAGGTGAATCCTTCGACGCGTTTTATGAAAGTGTTTGCAAACTGATGGACAGATTATCTGTTAGTTTTGCAGAAGACGAACTGGTAGAGATGATTCAGGAAACTTACAGATTGACATGAAAGAAAGACTTCTGTTTGAAGATATCTCTTCGATTTCCGAGCTTCGTCGTTTGGTACATAAACGTGAACATTTTCTGCAGGATATAGGTAGAGCACGTCAGCCGCAAGTCAAAGCTAGTGCATATCGAGTATACGCCCTGGATGACGAGCAACCCGAAGAAGATCCTGAGAGTGACAAACAGGTTGAGATAGCAGCCATACAACATAAAACACCAGTAGTATGCTGGAATTGCGATATTGCTGGCCACATTTGGGAGAATTGTTTGGCTGAAAGAAGAGTTTTTGTTATGGATGCGGGCTCCGCAAGTATATAAGCCAAATTGCCAGAACTGCAAACAAAAGCAGGAAAACCGGCAAAGGGGCATCCAATGCAGGAAGGATGTCCCAGAAATAGGAAGATAAGTTGAATATAGAAAGTAATACGGTTAGAATTATAGAGCGAAAAGCAGATCCATTAACTCGTTCTGAAATACAAAATAGTTTTAAGCCTTATCATGAGAGATTAAGAGATTATTATATAGCTAGAGAGAGAATTTTTGCTGGACAGGGGAAGAAGAGTCGTCGAAACACTATTCGTCAACGAAAATATTTTAAGGTTCTTAAAAGCAAGAAAGCTATGATGGTGTCAACCATTTTCAGAATAATATTGACCGTCGTAGTTATGCAAGTGTTTCTTTCTTAGAGTTTTCCGAACTTGGCTTGCTTGATACTGGAGCAAACATCAGTTGTCTTGGTGATTCTTTGGCTGCGTTGGATTTTTCAAATCATCCCAATTTTAAGCCAATAAAGTCGCAAGTTCGAACAGCTGATGCTAAAGTGCACCAGGTGTATGGAATTTTGAAAGTACAAATGAAATATAAAGACAAGGAAAGACAGATAGATCTTTACATTATTCCATCGATAGCTCAGAAATTAATACTAGGAATAGATTTCTGGCGAGAATTTGAACTCGCACCAGGAGTAATTAGTTCAATTTTGTCGGAAGAGATAGAACAGGATCAAGCTGATGATACATATCCATTATCCATGCAAGAACGACAGCAATTGGAGGCAGTAAAGGAGTTATTTCCAAATTTTGAAAGACAGGATTGGGTCGAACGGCGTTGATTAAACATAACATTGAAATTGGTGATAGTAAGCCAGTGAAGCAGCGTCACTATCCAGTGAGTCCTGCAGTTGAAAAGTTGATGTTCGTAGAAATTGATCGCATGCTTCAGCTTGGGGTAATTGAACCATCGCAAAGTGCTTGGAGCTCTCAATGCGCATGGTTGTAAAGCCGAACAAGGTTCGATTATGCTTGGATGCTCGAAAGCTAAATGAGGCCACCCGAAAGGATGCTTATCCGTTGCAAAGCATTGAAGGTATCTTCGCTCGACTTCCAAAGGCTAATTTGATTTCTAAGTTAGATCTCAAAGATGCATATTGGCAGATAGAGCTTACCGAAGAAGCGAAACCGTTGACTGCTTTCACTGTTCCAGGTCGATCTTTATACCAATTTACCGTCATGCCCTTTGGTCTTTGCAATGCTCCTTCTACAATGTCGAGATTAATGGATGATTTAATCCCGCCCGATTTACGCCATTGCGTTTTCGGATATCTGGATGATCTCGTTATCGTTTCCGAAGATTTTCATCTCACCTTGCTGTGTTAATTCGCATAGCAGATCAATTTCGAAAGGCAAACCTTACGTTGAACGTTTCTAAAAGTCACTTTTGTGTCACAAAGGTTAATTACTTGGGATATGTGATAAGTAATGGGGAGTAGCAACCGATCCAGAGAAAATATCTTGTGTACTAAACTGGCCTACTCCCAAGAACTTGAAGCAAGTTCGAGGTTTCCTCGGAGTTTGTGGTTGGTACCGAAGATTCATTAAAGATTTTGCTGAAATTTCGTGTCCCATTACCGAAGTGTTGAAAACAAAAAATGCTTTAAATGGTCGTTAGAAGCCCAGGAAGCAATGGATAAGTTAAAGACATTATTAACTACCGCTCCAGTGCTGCAAAATGCAGATTTTTCTCGAAAATTTTTCCTACACTGCGATGCCAGCGATCATGGTATTGGTGCTGTATTAGTGCAACTGTCAGATACAGGAGAGGAACGGCCACTGGCATTTATGTCAAAAAAATTGTCGAAAGCTCAAAGAAATTACAGCGTTACAGAAAGAGAGTGTCTTGCAGTAATTTTAGCCGTTGAAAAATTTAGATGCTATCTCGAACTACAACCATTCGAAGTAGTGACGGATCATTCGAGTCTCTTATGGCTAATGCGACAGCAGAATGTATCTGGCAGATTGGCTAGATGGATACTTCGTTTACAAGCGTTTAAGTTTACCATTTCGCATCGAAAAGGCAAGGATCACGTTGTTCCAGATGCATTGTCAAGAATTAGTGAAGCAGAGATTGATAGCGTCGAATGGATAGGTCCAGAAATTGATTTAGATTCTCCAGCATTTCTTGAGGCTGAGTACGTAGAACTCAAAAACTTAGTGGACGCGAATACTGAGAAATTCCCTGATTTGAAGGCTGTAGATAAATATGTCTACATTCGCACCGAACACCCATCGGGAAACGCAGTTCAAGATATGGATGTTTGGAAGTTATGGGTGCCGGAGTCACTACGAGTTGCAGCTATTCGGCAAGCGCATGATTGCGTAGTATCTTCTCACGGTGGAATGCAGAAAACTATTGAACGATTGCGAAGACACTTGTATTGGCCAGGGCTATCTAAACAAGTACGGAATTGTAGGGGTGAGCAATGTCCGTTAATTGCAGTTTGAATTTGAATTGCATGGCGGTATCGATATTTGCGACTCGACTGTTGTGCAAGCTAACAGCTGCTCGCGATAACATCTGCATTCGATGATTGATGCACTCGCCAACAGATGTTAGTATATTATTAATTATCTATTGAATATTTGCAGTGAGTTGGCAGGATCACTTTTGCCATTCACATAAGTATCGTATTAAATAATATCGATATCTAACTTAGATACTCAAGCAATATCGATATTCACGCTTAATCTAGGCTAGACCATCACTTTTCAATTCGAAAGCTACAAAGATAGTGTGCCGCAGCCAAAATATTAAAATAAATCTGACGGCATCCGTCATAATATAATATATATATTTTATTGGTGTTGTTCGGGAGTGCGCACTTTTCAAAGTGCATTGTTTTTATTGGCCCTCTTGTTGGTTTTACAAGGTACGTAGCGAGATAACCAAATTTCATAATTTTAATTGGTACGTTTTTCCTGGTGTAGGTTATTGTGTGTGCAATCACGTGGCAACGACCACAGTACAGCACACATCCACTGATCTGCAACTGCAGAGGCCCGCGCCAAAAGGCGTGGCAACAACTTTGCAAAGGGAGTTGCCACCATACGCCTAGATATTTGCATTTGAGTCACCAGTTCAGTGACTTAAAGACAGCAGAGGCTGTAGAAGCGACGCCATGCGTTGCTAAAACGGTTCCAGAAGGAACCCAAGCTTCGGATGAACTCTTTTGAGATAGAACGGATTAGCATAGAGCTGATCGTGGCCACTTCTCGTTACCAGTGTGGAAGTTGCGCCATGCGCTGCTGAGGCTGCGCGTTTCGCAGACTCGTTGCTACGACTCGCTGCTATGTGTTGCCGAGCCCGCACTACTCGTCGGCATTGAAATCTTTGCCGCCACTCGTCGTCGCATCCCTGATTGGATGTTGTGTTGACAGTGCGCTTGTCACTGGAGGCCACTGCTGATTCTCGTTGCTGTTCCTGACGCCGCCGACAGTGCTGTTGCACTCTCTGCCGCCTTTGTTGCTGTTATTTCTTTTCTCGTATACAATTTTCCTTTACCATATAAAATGTTCAACAAAGTAACGTAAATTCAATTAAAATAGTATTAAAATATAATTCATATTTGAATTTAAATGTAAATTTTATATTTAGTATTATATTTTAAGTTAGACATAGTCCAATAGTAAGTCCTCATATGGGTATGGTATGTATATAATATTATATCAAAGCTGTTATATATTCTAATCCTTTTGAAGTTCACCCAGCTCATCAACTCATCAATCATCACAGGCCTGTCGATATCGATGCAGTATAAAAATCAGCTTATAATGAGTATGTGTAAGTACGGCATAGCCGCACAAAAATCGTTTGTAACTGGTATATGACAGCTATTATTTTTGCTATTATTATTCTTATCAGTATTATATTCATACCCTTCCTATTAGGAAATACTAGGCAAAATTAATATAGTAGGCAAATAATGCATAAAATGAAGTTATGTACATGCATTATAGTATATTTGAATTCTCCTGGTATTAATCTCTTGGAATAATCATGAAGTCGAAATAAATTATAAAGTAATGGGCACCTGATATTACTTGTTGTTGCTTAAATTGGGTAAAGGCATAGAGCCAGAAGCTTTTACAGGTTGGGAGGGTAAAGAAGAAGAACATAACCATCTTCGTTCTTCATATATATATTGAATGCATATACTTCTTAACCGGTCTATCGGTTGATAACCTATCCTGTCTGTTCCCGTCTTAACTCTGTCTACCTTCTTTATCTGTGTGGCACGGTAGCTTACTAGGTGGCAAAGACCCACCCACTTTCCCTGAGCTTTAGTCGACAATGTAGGCAGAGTATGCTTCCAGTTGGCTGCCCACTCAACGGGTCGTCTTATTATAAGACGACGCCCATGACGTGTTCGTTACATAAATAAAATGGCGCCCAACGTGGGGCCGGAGATAATAATACAAAAAATGTCCAACCAATTAGCGATCCAGAATCTAGGTATCGCATCCCCGCGCTTCCGGTTACCTTTTTCATATTCCCATTTCCTTCCTCAACCGCCATCCAAATCTTTAGTAGTGCAGCGTGTCAGCTGTTTGATTATTCGGAAGTGTAGGTAGTCTGCTAATTTTCGTGGAGCCTAACCAATAATCAATCAAGTTGGCCAATATAATACTAACCATAGTTAGTAGTCTCTAAAGCTTATTCGACTTGTCATCTTATCACTCTGGAATGTAGAATTAACCTCAGGTTGATCTAAACCAAGTGATGGATTTCAGTTAGCAGTAAGTTTTGTTTTCTGTTTGAATGAGTGAGAAAATTGAGATTGCTCTTGTTGGATTATTTCGGCAAGTTCCTCTTTTCCTTCATCAACTAATCAAAGAAGTTTATAGATTCAGTTCATTTACTAAGAAGTATTGCAGGATATATATATATTTGTTTTATGCAACAAGTAATAAAAGGATAAGTCCCAATTAAAAGATTTTTGAGAGAGAATAAATAATTTTGTTGAATATTATTTTCTGAATTTAAATAATATTGTTGAATATTATTTTATTGCTGTTGTTATATAATAATATTATTGAATATTATTTTCCGAATTTAAAATTGTATAGAGAAACAAATTTCACTATGGCAGTGATGCGTAGTACAGAGGATTTAGTTTCGTTAAGCAACGTGGCCCAAGAATCCATTCTCTGCACTATTTGCAACGACGTCAATTCTGAAACAAACTATACCGAAACACGGTGTAAACACAAATTTCATAGTTCTTGTTTGTCAGAGTGGTTAAATGGTAATACCACTTGTCCAGATTGTAGGCAGCCATGTACTCTTACACATAGTGCCGAGAATTTGTCACGTGTGGCAGGTGCCAATTCACGAACCACATTGGGTAGACCTCGAGGTGCGAGTAATAATCCCGCCGGAGCTATTCCAAGAAATCGTCCAGTAACTAGGTCGACCAATAGAAACACCCAAAATACACGCCAATCAGTTGGTGCTGCAACTAGGCGAGACTCGGGTAGATTCGTTCCTATTAGCAATGTGAGTAATGAGGATCACATTCAACAAATGATATCAAGTTCTTTAGAAGCTCATAGAACAAGTATTGCTGCAGCAGTGTCTGAGCAAATTAACACGGCTTTACGTAACTTGAATCTTTCTTCCTTTCGAAGAGGATCTCGAGACGAGTCACAGCTCGAATGGGATAACGAGATTCCTGACAATGTGCCAAGAGCTAATGACTCTAATTCGAGAAACAGAGCCTCAGATGGACGTACGAACATGAGTGACTACTCCACTGATAGGCCTGACCGAATTTCCAATGTTATTTCTAATTGGAAAATTAAGTTTTCTGGTTCAGCCAATGATCTTCCAATAGAAGATTTTATATATCGTATTAATTGTCTTACGACCCAATATTTCAATGGCAACTTCGACGTATTGTATCAATTTGCCAATTTACTCTTTCCGGTTCTGCTCTTTCCTTTTTATTGGCGAGTTCATAAGACGGCAGGTCATATGAATTGGTTTGAGCTATGTAATAAGTTACGAGAACGTTATCAAGATCAAAGATCGGATCGAGATATTAAGCAGGCTATGAGACACAGAAAGCAATTAACCAATGAGACTTTTGATGACTTTCTGGATGCGATGGTGGCTATCGCAGATTCTCTCAAAACCCGTTATCGGAGTTTGACATCATAACAGAAGTCAGACATAATCTGAGATCTGATCTGAAGCACGAGTTACTGCATATAGATACACCTAGTCTAGCTATATTGCGAAGAGAATGCCATAGACACGAAGATTTCTTTAGAAACACGCGTTCGAGACAGCGTGAGAATATTTCTAGGAGAGTTGTCAATGCCATTTCTCATGATGGGGATTCTGATAATCAATCTGTATCAGAACCTGAATCGAATGAAGAAATCTGTGCCTTACTTGAAAAACAAAAGTTAAAATGTTGGAATTGTGATGAATCTGGTCATCGTTATCACGATTGTCTAAAAACTCGTCGCATTTTCTGTTTTGGTTGTGGCTTAAAAGACATGTATCGCCCTACTTGTCCCAAATGTCGACCAGCACAGGAAAACTTAACGAAGGATGTTCTCCAAATTCAAACGAGGAACATCCGACACTAGCCTGGGATTCCAACATAATGACTTCTCTACCTGACACGACTTTACAACCCCTGACATTTCTTATCAATCACCAGATTTAAAATTTTATCGATCGTTCAAGCCATATCATGAACGCTTGCGAGAATATCGTTTGCGTCGAGCAGAAATTTTTAATGCCAACGCATTGTTTGTCAAAAGAAGCCGTTCTTCTCAACGACTGAAAGCATTTTGGGAAAATAGACGAAGATTAAAATGCTATACTATTTCCTCTATAGTGCACAAGAACAATGATATTCGTCCGTTTACACAGATTTGTATTTTCGACAAATCTTATTTAGCTCTCCTCGATAGTGGCGCTAATAAAAGTGTGATTGGATACGCTCTTGCAGAACACATTATCTCTATGAAACACAAATTTAAGAAAATTAAAGGTTTTGTTCATACTGCGGATGGTTTAAAGCAAGCTGTTGCTGGTATAGTTAGCATTCCCATCACTTTTAATTCTAAGATTAAGGATTTCGAATTTTTGCTCGTACCGTCCATTAAACAAGATGTGATTTGTGGTATGGATTTCTGGAAAGCCTTTGACATTTCCATTTCGCCTTCGTTCACTATTAATGAGATCAAAGCTGAGTCGTCAGTTGATTCATCTGGCCTTGATCTTTCTGTGTCGCAGAGAGCTAAATTGAATTCCGTAATCGGATATTTTCCTTCATCAGAACGTGATGGCCTAGGTGAAACCTCACTCATAGAGCATAATATTGATACAGGCAATATCAAACCCATTAAGCAAAGATTCTACTCTTTGTCGCCAGCTAAAGAGAAGTTGCTGTGCGAAGAAGTAGATCGAATGATTAAGATAGGCGTAATCGAAGAAGCTCCCACTTCGCCGTGGTCTTCTCCTGTCACGTTAGTCGTTAAACCAGGGAAGGTTCGATTCTGCTTAGATGCTCGCAAACTCAACGCGGCGACAGTAAAGATGCCTATCCCATGCCTATGTTGGATGGTCTCTTAAGTCGACTTCCTTCGGTGCAATGCATATCGAAAATCGACTTAAAAGACGCATTTTGGCAAATACGTTTGGATTCGGATTCTCGTCCGAAAACTGCTTTTACAATACCCAACCGACCTCTATATCAATTTAAACGTATGCCTTTTGGTCTTACTAATGCTCCTCAGACTATGTGCAGATTGATGGATCAAGTTATACCGTATCAGTTAAAATCGCATATATTTGTATATCTTGATGATCTGCTAGTCATGTCAGCAAGTTTTGATGAGCACTTGGAGCATTTGTCTACAGTTGCTACACAATTGCATAAAGCGGGACTGACGATAAATGTCGGAAAAAGTCAGTTTGGTTTACGCCAAGTAGATTATCTTGGATATATTGTAGGAGAAGGTACTCTCAAATAAACCCTAACAAAATACAAGCAGTGGATGAGTTCCCAGCTCCAAAACACGAAAACAACTAAGAAGATTTTTAGGTATGACTGGATGGTATCAGCGATTCATTTCCCAGTATTCTACAGTCATATTTCCCCTAACTGAATTATTAAAAGGAAAATCGTATGAATGGAATGACGTAGCTCAAGTGGCCTTTGATGAAATCAAACGCAAGCTGTGTACTGCTCCATTTCTAATTCATCCGAATTATTCAAAAGCCATTCGTTGTACAATGCGACGCTTCGTCTTATGGAGTAGGCGCTGTATTAGCTCAAGTGGATGAATCAGGAAGCGAGAGACCCATCGCTTATATGTCCAAAAGCTAAATAAAGCCCAACGAAACTATACCGTGACTGAGCTTGAATGCCTAGCGGTTGTTCTGGCAATAAAAATTTAGAATGTATATCGAAGGACAGTCTTTTAAAGTCGTTACTGATCACGCAAGCCTACGTTGGTTAATGAACCAATCAGACTTGAGTGGGAGGCTGGCTCGATGGGCAATTAAACTACAGGGCTTTTCTTTTGATATTGAACACAGAAAAGGAAGTGAAAATGTAGTAGCTGATGCACTTTCTAGATCCTTCGAAGAAGTGGCAGAAATCGCAGCAGTAGAGTTAGAACTGTTCCCGGAAATAAATCTCGATTCCGATGCCTTTCAATCACCTGAATATTGTAAGTTAAGAGATAGCTATCAAGAAGCTGCTTTACCTGATTTTCAAGTAATTGACCAATTCATTTATCATCGTTGCGCATTTAATCAGGATTGTTGGAAATTATTCGTTCCAGGCGAATTACGACAATCAGTGATCAGAGCTGCTCATGATCAGCCAACTTCTAGTCACTGTGGCATAGCTAAATGCTTAGAACGACTGAGAAGGAGATTCTTTTGGCCCAAGATGGTTGTCGATGTTCGTAACTATATTAAAAATTGCGATATATGTAAAACCACTAAATATCCAACGTGCAACTTAAAACCTCCGATGGGAAATAAAGTATCGAGTGACAGACCTTTTCAGAGGTTATACATCGATTTTATTGGTCCTTTTCCGCGCACTAAACAAGGCAACGTAGGAATTTTCATCATCCTTGACCATTTTTCTAAGTTTACCTTTCTTAAACCAGTAAAGAAATTTACATCGCAAGTTATCATCAATTATTTAAGAGATGATATCTTTGCATGTTTTGGAGTACCGGAAGTTATAGTTAGCGACAATGGCACTCAATTTAAAAGCCATGAGTTCACTAACTTTATTTCCAAATTCGGAGTTCAGCATATAAGAACAGGTGCATATGCTCCGCAATCAAATGCAGCCGAAAGAGTTAATCGCTCTATTAACGCAGCCTTAAGAGCTTATATACGGAGTGATCAGCGGGTGTGGGACATTTATTTGCCAAGTATCAATGCGGCTTTAAGAAATTCCATACACCAGTCGATTGGCATATCTCCATATCTTGTAGTATTCGGACAACATATGACTACACACGGTCAAGATTTTAAATTGCTTAGAAATCTTGACTTGATTAGCGATGGAACGGAAGGTTTAAATAGAATTGATCAATTTCAGAAGATTCGTGCAGACATTGAAAAACATCTCACAATGGCTTATGAGAAAAATCAGCAGATGTATAATTTGCGTAGTAGACCACGTTCTTTTGAAGTTGGACAACAAGTGGTCAAACGGAATTTTGCATTAAGCAATGCAGCAACAAATTTTAATGCCAAGTTAGCTCCTGTTGGAATCAACGCTCGCATTAAAAAAGAAAATTGGCAATTCTTTTACTTATTGGAAGATCTAACAGGGAAGGAATTAGGCACATTCCACGCTAAAGACCTTTGGTAGTTTCTTGTTCACCCTTTTTCAAATTCAATCTTCGTCGTAAAGACTCACATTGAACTTGTGGTGTAGGGGTGAGCAATGTCCGTTAATTGCAGTTTGAATTTGAATTGCATGGCGGTATCGATATTTGCGACTCGACTGTTGTGCAAGCTAACAGCTGCTCGCGATAACATCTGCATTCGATGATTGATGCACTCGCCAACAGATGTTAGTATATTATTAATTATCTATTGAATATTTGCAGTGAGTTGGCAGGATCACTTTTGCCATTCACATAAGTATCGTATTAAATAATATCGATATCTAACTTAGATACTCAAGCAATATCGATATTCACGCTTAATCTAGGCTAGACCATCACTTTTCAATTCGAAAGCTACAAAGATAGTGTGCCGCAGCCAAAATATTAAAAATAAATCTGACGGCATCCGTCATAATATAATATATATATATTTATTGGTGTTGTTCGGGAGTGCGCACTTTTCAAAGTGCATTGTTTTATTGGCCCTCTTGTTGGTTTTACAAGGTACGTAGCGAGATAACCAAATTTCATAATTTTAATTGGTACGTTTTTCCTGGTGTAGGTTATTGTGTGTGCAATCACGTGGCAACGACCACAGTACAGCACACATCCACTGATCTGCAACTGCAGAGGCCCCGCGCCAAAAGGCGTGGCAACAACTTTGCAAAGGAGTTGCCACCATACGCCTAGATATTTGCATTTGAGTCACCAGTTCAGTGACTTAAAGACAGCAAGAGGCTGTAGAAGCGACGCCATGCGTTGCTAAAACGGTTCCAGAAGGAACCCAAGCTTCGGATGAACTCTTTGAGATAGAACGGATTAGCATAGAGCTGATCGTGGCCACTTCTCGTTACCAGTGTGGAAGTTGCGCCATGCGCTGCTGAGGCTGCGCGTTTCGCAGACTCGTTGCTACGACTCGCTGCTATGTGTTGCCGAGCCCGCACTACTCGTCGGCATTGAAATCTTTGCCGCCACTCGTCGTCGCATCCCTGATTGGATGTTGTGTTGACAGTGCGCTTGTCACTGGAGGCCACTGCTGATTCTCGTTGCTGTTCCTGACGCCGCCGACAGTGCTGTTGCACTCTCTGCCGCCTTTGTTGCTGTTATTTCTTTTCTCGTATACAATTTTCCTTTACCATATAAAATGTTCAACAAAGTAACGTAAATTCAATTAAAATAGTATTAAAATATAATTCATATTTGAATTTAAATGTAAATTTTATATTTAGTATTATATTTTAAGTTAGACATAGTCCAATAGTAAGTCCTCATATGGGTATGGTATGTATATAATATTATATCAAAGCTGTTATATATTCTAATCCTTTTGAAGTTCACCCAGCTCATCAACTCATCAATCATCACAGGCCTGTCGATATCGATGCAGTATAAAAATCAGCTTATAATGAGTATGTGTAAGTACGGCATAGCCGCACAAAAATCGTTTGTAACTGGTATATGACAGCTATTATTTTTGCTATTATTATTCTTATCAGTATTATATTCATACCCTTCCTATTAGGAAATACTAGGCAAAATTAATATAGTAGGCAAATAATGCATAAAATGAAGTTATGTACATGCATTATAGTATATTTGAATTCTCCTGGTATTAATCTCTTGGAATAATCATGAAGTCGAAATAAATTATAAAAGTAATGGGCACCTGATATTACTTGTTGTTGCTTAAATTGGGTAAAGGCATAGAGCCAGAAGCTTTTACAGGTTGGGAGGGTAAAGAAGAAGAACATAACCATCTTCGTTCTTCATATATATATTGAATGCATATACTTTTAACCGGTCTATCGGTTGATAACCTATCCTGTCTGTTCCCGTCTTAACTCTGTCTACCTTCTTTTATCTGTGTGGCACGGTAGCTTACTAGGTGGCAAAAGACCCACCCCACTTTCCCTGAGCTTTAGTCGACAATGTAGGCAGAGTATGCTTCCAGTTGGCTGCCCACTCAACGGGTCGTCTTATTATAAGACGACGCCCATGACGTGTTCGTTACAGAATATGTGCGTGAATGTGATGTTTGCAAAGAAACGAAAGCGCCAAATATGACGTTACGACCTCAATGGGTCAGCAAAGTATATCGTGTAGGCCTTTTCAAAAGTTATATATTGACATACTTGGTCCTTATCCACGAAGCAAGAAGGGTCATATTGGGCTGCTCATCGTCCTTGATCATTTCAGCCGATATCATTGGCTATGTCCGTTAAAAAATTCACAACAGCAGCTGTTAACGAATTTCTTGGAAAACGAATCTTTGCAGAGTTTGGTGTTCCTGAGATCATTGTAAGTGACAATGGATCTCAATTCAAATCGAATGAATTTAAATCATTTTTAACAAAGTTTGGAATAATTCATACTTGCACTGCTTTATATTCGCCTCAAAGCAATGCTGCCGAGAGGGTTAATCGCTCTTTGCTAGCAGCTGTTCGTTCGTATCTTCGAACTGATCAGACAGAGTGGGATACAAACTTGACCCATATTTCTTCAGCTCTACGATCCTCTTTACATCAAGCGATTGGCTGTTCGCCGTATAAAGCTTTATTCGGATTTAATATGATCAACCATGCTGGTGATTACAAGTTATTGAAAAAATTATCTGTATTAGAAGAGTCACCCCTGCTGAATCCAAGGGATCAGATACAATTGTTGCGAGAGGATATTAAGCAAAATAGTCGGGCTGCTTATGAGCGTAACGCTACGCAATACAATTTGCGAGCAAAGCCAGTTGCTTTTAAAGAAGGCCAAGAGGTGTTTAAAAGAAACTTTTATTTGAGCAATTTCTCGAACAATTTCAACAAAAGTTAGGTTCGCAGTTTACCAAGTGTCGAATAAAGAAGAAAGTAGGTACTGCATACTATATCTTGGAAACATTGCAAGGCAAAGAAATCGGCACATATCACGCCAAGGATTTACGCAGCTAATTCCATCTAATCGTGCCTCGTAGACTCGTTAGATTATCTGGTTTTGTAATGGACCCATACAGTACATACATACATAAAAAACAACAATAAAATTTAAAAACTTAAAATAACCCCAAAATAAATAATACGTTAGGATTTGAATTTAAATAGTTAGGCGCGCATAGGCGTACGTAGATATGTGGGTGACAGTGGAGAGTTACAGCGTTGTAAGTGACAGATGTAAATTCACCATTTGGTGAATTTCGCTCTCACTTGGGCTGGTTAAGATCTGCACTATCAAGGTTAGATCTTTTCAATCAAGATCGCAAAGGAAGCAGACGCCCTAGAAATTCTGTATATCCACCCAGAACATCAAAAGAAATAGGGCCTCGTGGCCAAGAAGGAAAAAATTATTAATCTTGGATAATTTTGTCCATCCCCGCCGCTTTTGCCGCAAAACGCTGGCATTAGCAGAATACTTCAAAGTGCCGTCCAGGCAAGGTAAATATTATAAAAATGGGAAAAATTAATTAGTTGCAAAAATTTCATAAAAATATTGTTTAAATCAGGTGTCCACTTATATATACAGAGGAAAAATAATCTTTGCTACCAGCCAACTGGCTAAGGCGACGACCGACAGCAGCAGCAGGGAGCAGATAACAAATAAATAATAAATTAAATAATTAATAAAATAATAAATGTAACAGAACTAGAAGTGCAAGTGTGTGCATAGCGAGTGCAGATCGCTTTCAAAACTCAAACAACATTGCGGCTGAATCTCAGTTAAAATCATTAAGATACTGAAAGCCCAAAATCATATGAGCATAGGAGAAAAAGAGTAATTAAAAGCATAAAAAGTTGGTGAACAACGTGAGCAAAAGACCAAAAACTGAAAAAGTGAAGCAGTGAAATATACATTGTGTGTGTGTAAAATTATTAAAAGAAAAAATTTAAAAAAACTACACTCGACAGAACATTTTTGTTGTTTTTTTCTGTGCCTAATAATGTAAAACCAAAGTGTCGTAAAACAATCAAGTGCAAATCGTGAATTGGTAAAATAATTTAAAATAAAAAAAAATTTAAACAAAACCAACAACACCAACATCGTCGAGAAGGCCTTCATCGAGGAAAATTGGGTGAGTGAGAAAGGAAAGTCGCAAGGGGTTAGCTACCACATCGTTAACACCTTTGTGTTGGCCAGTGTAGTCGCGCTGTGATTGCCGACGGCTTGCGCACTTTTCTTTTCATTTATTATTCTATCTCTTGTTATGTATTTGGCTTGATTTGCAATGACAAGTGCATCAGGTAACTCATCTGCCTAGTCCAGAATAATAAAGACGAAAATAAAGAAAAAGCAGAAATGAGTTAACTGATTGCCTTTTCATAATTATTCGTATTTTATTGCCATGTATCGCTATTGCGATTTCTTTTTTCAGGCGCGGAGAAAAGAAATAAGAATAAATGTTTTGTCAAGTGTATTTTGCAATAGTATTTAAATGACAACAAAACAAATACAAAATATATAACAGTCAGTGAACATTAAAAAATAAAACCACACAAGAATATTAAACTGCTCAGTGAAATAAAATAATACAAAACTGTACGAATGAAGTTGTTCTAAAACCTACTTGCTCTCATACATACTTACTTGCGCTACCGAATGAAGTTGTTCTAAAACCTACTGCTCTCATACGTATTTGCTCTACCAAATTCAATTGTTCTAAAACCTCGTTGCTGAGAGCAAAAACCTAAAACATGAAACATGAAATATGAAAATGAAATGAACAATTAATTACAACTAAAATAAACTAGTATAAAATGTATAAAATTTTAGATACTATTTCGCATGCAGTAGCCCAAACACATTAAAAAATTAAAAATTTTGAATGATTTTCTTATCCATATTTACGGCCACTCATACTTATACGATATACTTGTACACATTCTCGCATAATATTAAGTTATAACCTAGTTTATTTGGCAAATGGATACATTTTGTTAAAATAACTATTCATTATTATGAATATACTACATTTCCGTTTCTTTCTGCTTGAATAATTAAATTTTATAATGATGATGAAATACTAAGTTTCTTTTCTGATGACATGGGAGCATAAGAAGGGGTAAATAAAAGCTGCGTTTGGGGTCTTCACTTAAAATACATTAGAAGCCTATGGCTGGGTGGTAGCGAACAAGGAGAGGGACATCAACACCTTCGTCCTCTCCATTTAGGTACACTACTTTTCTTGTGAGTTTTCTTTTCAGTTTCAAATTAGTTTGTTTAATTGGCCATAGTTTCCTTGATTTTGTTTTTAGGCATGTATGCCTTTTATTGTATTCGCATGAGGATCGTTCCATGCATATTTGATGAGGGACTCTATAATAATTCACCGCAAGCATAGCGATCATCAGTGACAGCAACAACCCCCACATCCCGGAAGAGCTAAGGGTTCAAAGGGTCCCGCTCGGCTGGTGATGATGATCAAGGAGCCGCACACGCAAGTAGGAAAAAGCAGTGTGGCGGCGCGGCATGCTGCAAGTAATTCTGGCACCCAACAAGGGGCTGATATTACAAGAAATTGAATTTGGCCCAACAACGGTGGGACAGTTGTTACAGAATTTAAAACTAAAAGCAAATCAATTAGTTCTACCAAATGTTCAATCTCTCGCTCCATTTATTCAGAAAATCTCTGAGCCAGGAAAATCTCTTTCGTTGATCCGCGTAGGTGGCAGATTATTAAATGCACCGATTGACGACGATGCCAAGTTTCCAATCTTTATGTCAAAAAATTCGCCCTTGGTCAGACTGTATTTAAGAGACTTTGCATCAGACCAACTGTCATGCTGGTGTTAAAAGTATGATTTCGCTCTTAAGGCAAAGAATTTGGCTGATTAATGCTCGAAGAGAATGCACACAAATAGTTCGTGGTTGCATTCTTTGTTTTCGATACAAGCCAAAACTAATGGAACAAGTAATGGGGCAGTTACCAACTGATCGTTTGATTGCTTCACGTCCATTTCACATTTGTGGCGTTGATTTTGCGGACCCATAAATGTCTCCTTGAGAATTCGGGGACGGCCTCCTTTAAAAATGTATATAGCAGTATTTGTGTGTTTTGCATCAAAGGCTGTTCATCTAGAACTGGTTGCTGACTTGTCCACTAATTGTTTTATTAACCCTAAAAGCTTCATCGCAAGGCGTGGCGTTCCACTTCGGATGTATTCGGACAACGCCACCAACTTCGTCGGGACAAACAACGTACTCAAGGAGCTACAGATGGAGTTCTTGAAGCAGCAGGAGAAACTGCAGTTGTTCGCGTCGGAGATGGGGATGGAATGGCACTTCATCCCTCCTCGAGCCCCACATTTCGGAGGGCTGTGGGAAGCCGCGGTGAAATCCGCAAAGCATCTCCTCGTCCGGCAAATGGCCAACGCGTCACTGACGGAAAGCGAGGTCAGAGCTCATCTGGCAGATGTCGAGGCCTTCCTCAACTCGCGGGCTCTCACCCACTCAGTTCCGATCCCAACGATGGCGAGGCTCTTACGCCGGGTCATCTTCTAATCGGGCAAGCCATACGTTCGCTGCCGCAAGGATCCGTGCCAGACAGGCCCAACAAAGAGCTGACGTATTTGCGACGGTGGTAAATGTTATCCACGCTCAGACAGCGGTTTTGGCTCGCGTGATCGAAGGACTACATCCACAACCTCCAAATCCGCACCAAATGGAAGTCTCCACAGCCCGGCTTGAGGTCGGATGCCTCGTCCTGGTTCACGAGGACAACACGCCACCTCAGCGGTGGATAACTGGAAGGGTCGCAGGCGTAACCCGAGGAACAGACGGCCAAATACGGGTGGCCGAAATTAGAACGGGCACTGGCACATTCAAGCGCCCAATCCATAAATTAGCACGGTTGCCAGTGATTTGAAATCCCACGTCGGGTATTCCAAGGTGGCCGGTGTTAAATCAAGCGCCTTGTCCACTGTAGCCTGCTCAGCCTAACTGAGCAGTTACATTTACTCTCAATCTTGCGCTCTTTGCTACAGTTGTTGCATTTTAGTTATAAGCTTTCGCTCAACTTTTGTTTTCCTTTTCCTCATTTACTAATGTCGGAATAACCGGCAAACAATAAATTGTCGCTCTCTCCTTTCGCAACTAGCAAAACGAATTAGACGTGTTTTAATTTGCGCATCAGCAGCCTTCAAAGTGTCTCATCTTTTTGCTCCCAACAACAACAAATATATTTTTCGATTTTCGTAATTTTACAAACGGAATATTTCGTCTTTTAAAATAAGTGTTCCGGTTGAACAATTTAGCATGATGTGCAGTAAAGAGTTTTGGCCGGAACACTTATTAGTTATAGAATTTGTTGCGAAAAAGAAAATCGGTCTCCGGTATCTCTTCCTAGTAGTGGCAAGAATTCTATTTCAAAGCCTTCCTCTATGTCTGTGAGTTCAAAACTAACATCCTCTTTACTTCTTGGCTATCAGAATGTAAGAGGTATTTGTAGTAAACTTACTGACTTATATTTAAATAGTGTATCTTTCCCTTTCAATGTCATTGCCTTTACTGAAACTTGGTTAAAATGACATCCTTGATACGGAAATCTTTTCTAGTAGATTTTCCGTATTCAGACGTGACCGCAAGGTACGTCGCGGTGGAGGGGTTTTAATT